>NW_027272945.1:0-11264 GCF_040938485.1 Diadema antillarum
CGGTCATGAACCATCTCTGCTTGCTTGGCTCTGAACTGTTTTCACATTACATATTGTACAAGGTGCATTTTCTCTCAAATTAAATATCCAAGGTGAAAAGGCAAATGCACACGTTTATTAAACTGCAAACTGCACAGCAGTGCAGAAATGCCACTTTTATGCATAACACGCAAATGAAAATTTGATTATTATTCTGATCTCCTAGTCTTCAATGACAGCGACTAAAAGAGCGATAAATCTGGTGAAGGCTGGAGTCAAGTGTTGATAACTGCTCTACATGTAATCCCCTTTGACAAAACATAGTACATAAATAGGATTTTACTATATTCTCTCTCATGTCTTTGGAATATCTTTGTTTGTTTGTTTGTTTGTTTGTTTGTGGGGGGGGGGGTGTGGGAGGAACTGCTTTGTTATCTCAGATCATATCCTCCAAACAGGTCCAGAGTTCATAAACCTGTATGAAGCTTACACTGAAAATGACAAATATAGACACATATTCCTTAGATTTGCTTGAATTAACAAGACGATAATAATTATGATGATAACAACAATTACAATGATAAGTGCATCATTTGAAAGTAGAGATAGCTTACAAATTTGTCAGAAGATATTTGGTTTGTGAGAACAGAGACAAAAAAAAAAATATCAAAACAATTCACAGCTACTGCGAGCTGAGTGCTCAATGATTCACTGGTCATGATTTGAGATGACCTGTAAAGATATAGCCCACATTCAGTGTAGATATAGCCCACATTCAGTGTACAGTGAGCAATATCATAGCATGAGGGTGGCACAGAAAACATACAGTTCAGAATGGAAGTTGAGCAGCTCATCAAACATTTGAATGAGTACACCACAGGCCTACTGTAAAGCACTGACCTCCCAGGATAGTGACTTTATTTTTTGTTTCTTCACTCAGCAATGGCTTGATGAGGTTGAATCCCAGTGAAAAGAAGCCTGGAGCTGTAAAACAAAGCACAAATATCCTACTGTTACTACCTTCACATAATAACACTTTAATACTAGGGATCAAATTTTCCTTGATATTGAAGCTACAATTCACTACAGTTAACAAAGCGCAAGTATGAAATTACATGTTACGCAGAAATCATGATGAGTAAAATTTTAGGGTAATATTGTAAGGATGATAACCCCCCCCCCCCCCCCCGAGATTTTGCATCTCAAAACATATCTGATCAATATCGTCCTTTGTATTTATGTCTGATTTATATCAATTGATTTCTCTATTGTTATTCAACACTATGCACACCACTGGCACATAATAACTAGCAAACAATCATGACTGTAACACACTACACCATCTGTCAAATGTGGTTTTCATTACAAGACACACCACACAGGGTCTTCGAAACGAAACAAAATTTCGATGTATAAAGAAAAGAAATCTTCCAGTCCCATGAACTTTGTTGTAACACGAGTCCACTAGCTTTTATATCTAAAGAGCAGAATGCATCAACTAAGTTTGAGGAAAATCGGACAATTGGTTGAAAAATTGCAGTTATCACTGGATGAGAAGACTGCTACAGTTTGTGATGCCATGTATGTACGATTATGTAAAGAAATCATAAAGAGAATTCCATAAAATTTCATTTCTTATGAAAAGTGCAAATTCTCTCACAGTTATTAAGTATGTTAGGAGTAATATTATTCCTCCTTTCTGAAAAGGGAAGTCAAGTGCTCTTTCATTATGCTAGAAAAGTGAAAATATGTTGCATTTTCTTCGTATTATTTTTTATCATTGCCCATACATGACGTCACAAAGCCTTCAAGTTTTTTCATAAAGTCTTCAAGTTTTTTCATCCAGTCATGACCACACTAAAACTTTACAAACTGATATCATTTGTAAGGTAGTATTGTTTGATTTTTCTCAAACTTTGCTGATGTGTTCTACCAATATTACTGCACTTCCTCAATTCATATTATATATTTGTGGGGTTCATTCTGCTATAATATCAATGGCCAGCAGTACTGCTACTTTATTTCTGTTTTTTCCATAGTCTGTATACATTACCATTGATCACAAAGCACTTTTTCAGCATCTCTGGGTAGTGGGCTTCAAATATTGCAAGAATCAAATTGTATCTGTCGATGAAGGGCTTCCATATATGAGAGAGACCAACTTTCTGTAAGTCAAAGACAATCACCATGCGGTCCACACGCTTCTGCAGCTGTTGTACAAATACACAAATGTATGCACACGGATGAGATTATTGCTAGGGTATTCAGTGTTTGTGGGTTAATAATCCATCAAAAATGCTTATCAACTAGTAATAAAGTAGTGGCACTATGTAAAATAATCCTTTGAAAGATGCACATTCATATGAGGTGGAATTTACTTCTTCAACTTTTTTTTTCCAGAAAAAAAGGCAAATACAACCTTTAAATAGTCAAAATGAGGATGGCAACTTAATAATACTCTGTTTTAACCACATCTTTCTTTTTTTTTAATACAAGAGCAAAATAAAGTGATAATGGGAAAAATGCCCTCAGTAACACTGGCATAGAAGGTACTAACTCATAGCCCAATGAAGACTAGTCCAAAGTATACTTGGGCAGATGTCTATGGGAAATGAGTGTTATAGCAAAATCAGTTTGATCTCAGTGGATTAAATACATTGAATTTCAAAGACAAATAAAGTTAAAAAGGGCTCCTTCCCCCAATGACAAACATTCAGTGCAATCAGATCAGAGGATATTTATCATATCACACTGAGTCTTGCAATTATTACAACAACAAAAAAAAAAAATCACTTGCTGACACACAAGACGAAGCATGATTAATGACGACCTTGCACAACACTGCTATGTTGCCTTCACACTCTATGACTACAGACGCTTAATTATCATCACAGGCACAGTGCCCTGGGTGCAGATTTCATGCATAAACTTACATAATCCTAAAGGTTGAATCCACAATGTTAGATGCACCAGAGTTAAAAACAGCACATCTTTGTACATTACATTATTGTTGATGTCCACTTTTTGTACTTGCACAGTCAAATGTCCAACCCCCCCCCCCCCAAAAAAAAAAGAAAAAAAAGAAAAGCAAAGCAAAAAAAAAAAAAAAAAAAACAGAACAGCATTTACATTAGAGAGCCTACCCTAGGCAATGAAGACTACATGTGACCTGCCATGACTTGAATGATCAATTAAGTCACAAAACATTAATTTCCTGGTGTGGCATTTTAAAATTACTACAAATTATTGGAATAAATGTTCAAACAGGACAACATATTATGATGCATCACCACGAAAGCCATATAATGTCAGGGGATTTTTTTTTTCTTTTTGGTGGGATATGAATTTTCCAGATGCTACACTTTAACCTGTTGAGGACAAGTCCCGAGTATACTTGGGCAAGGGTCTATAGGAAATGTGTTTTGTAGCAAAATCAGTCTGTCCTCGATGGGTCAAAACTGACATAATTAACCTACTTTATTGCTAGGAAAATATCTTTTTAAAAGGGATCAGAAGTTAGAAAATTGTAAAGGTTACATTGCCAAAGTCAGCTCTATGTGCATTTTCGTTCTTTTTATGACCTCCAACTCTATGCGGGCAATGTGATGATGCACTACATGTACAGGAATCACGATTTGTTCTATTTCATCAAAAAAGTTGTTGCAAAACAGTTTGACAGCCAGCCACTGGATAAACAAAAGTTTTGAGAAAAATGGGCTTGGAGGTGATGAGGTATTGAAATTCAACATTTCTATACATTTTGTTTGGTTTTAAAAGCTGCATTTTTATCAAGGTAACTGGACTGATGAATTACATGATTTATTGCTATCATCATCATGATGCACTGCAACTTGTCAATGACATAACAACTGAACATGCTACAAAATGTATGTCTGTGAATGTTCTCAGTCATCCAGGTAAGTAGATCATGAAGAATATCAGTAAATCTAGTCTACTGGATTTACTTACAACTAATTGCTGCTTCCAAATATCAGCTGGCTTGACGAAGCATCCCAAAGAGAACATGAAACGTCATTACTCCAAAACACAAGACCAGCTGACTTGATTTACTGATATACTTCGTAATTGGACCTGTCGTTTTCCTCACCTTTTCTGTTTGTGATCTGAGGTGGCTGAGAATATCTTCACAGATGACAATCTTCATCTTCTTCAAATCTCTAGGCGTACTGGAGAGGACGATGCCTTTCGGATCAAAGTGACCAAAAGGTTCGTACCACACCGGTGACCCTTCCTTGTCATAGCCACACAAACCCCCTACCATGTACTTGTCCAGGACCTACAGAAAAACATTAATGCAAAAATGAAAGGATGAAAACATAATATATATAAAATGGCTTTTCACATTACTAGAGTTATGAAAACATGCTGGGTAGATAATTCCCAGGTTACAGAGCTACTGCTCATTTTTTTCTTTTCCCAGTGAAAATACACAATGCTTGTCTAATCATACTCTACCATAACAAACTTCATAAAAGGTGCTTCACTTAAAAGTTACAGAATTCTCTCAGAGGCAAAAGATATGACCAAAGTTTTTCCACATGATACGATCATACATTCTTCTGATATACTGTGATATACATTAAACTGCTGTCAGTAATGTAAGTTAGAGATGAAAGAAGTATTTTGGCTTACAGTTCAAGTCTTACAATGGCAATGAGTTACAGTTACTGATTATGACATCTATGATAAAGTATAACTTACCTCAGGAGGTTGCCAGTTGTCAACTAGTGATTGTACATTCCACTCTTCCCTGAATGATATATGCTGGAGAAATAAAAAAAGCAACTCTTATTCAGACAGGAAGGAGAAGAAAAAAGATGTGTCTTACACACAATGCAATTGACTTTTCACTTTCCGGCTATAAAGAGGAGCAATTTTGTCTGAAAAAACAAACATAAATAAACCCACCCAAATCTGCCTGACATTATTCATTTCCACAATTTTAAAGGTAGAGGGGTATTGTTGCTTACATATTTACACTGCATCATTCATACAGCTATGATTATGTACACCATACCTCAAGGTTCAGTTGATCTGTCTCTACTCCACAAGACTGGTGTGGAATTTTCAGTGGTTTTCCCCCCTTCACTCTAACAATTACTGAAAAAAAAAAGTCCCCTCACTGATGAAGTCTGATGACTGCGACATAATCACAAATGAGCTATTTGTATTTCAAGTGCATAAAGTTGATACTGGATGATCTTGTTGGACATAATGGCAGAAACGAAAACAGACTCCATGAAACTGCAAATGGACAATAAATCACATAACACTGTATGGCAACTTCAGTACATTTTGTCACTATATGTTACTCAGGTGTGTTCTTAACCAGCAGCCCCAAAGTGGGCTGCATGAAAGTGGACTTCATAATCAAAGTTAACTGCTCTCTATGACAACAAGAATAACTCACATCTCTGAGCATCTTCTCTGCTTTGTCGACATTGAATCCTCTCGCTGTAAAATCATACAAGAAATGAAATAGTCTTTGTTACAAAAGTCAAGTACAAGTACCCATGAAAATACACCAACCAGAATTCATCATTCTACAGCATGATTGGTACCAGTATATCATGATCACAAGTTTTCACAAGCTAAAAGTACTGCATTTGCACTATGAAATGTCAATGCTATGCTGGTGAGAAGTGTGATAAACAAGAATCAATGATGGTTATTTAGAAGAAAAAAAGCAAAAACAAAAAGTTTAGTTTGATGGCTGAGATTCTTGGAATTTACTTTTCTAGATACACAGAGTTTCTATTTGCTTGAAACACAAACAATTTTATGGGAATTGTAGTTCTCAATACGACAACAGTCTGTTTTACTGTTCACTTCACACTTGATCTGGTAAATCAGGCATGTGTCTAGATCTATATGTGATCCAGGAGAGAAAGGTATTTTACATTACAGTATATCTAAGATCCATTTTTAGAGGGGTTTAAAAAGATATACCGGTAAGTGAAAGTTCGAGCAAAAAAGCAAACAAAAACAAAAACAAAAACAAAAACACACTTCATGGCACAAAGTCAAAAGGTGACATAATATAGGTCTACACGATCTAGTTGGCAATGTGTTGATGTCATCACTTTTTTTTTTTTTCAAAAATGAGAACATACCCCGTAGCCATTTCAGGAGATAGTCATCACCAGACTCTGGAAGGGAGATGCCATCTATTCTGGATTTTAGCTGGATGGAATCAATAGAAATCCAAAACACAGTACAGAGCAAATCAAATTAGACCAAAACTCTTGATTTAGACAGTGTTGTTGAACCTAGACATTGATTAGGATGACCATAAAAGTAAACGAGAGGATGGGAGTTCTTCAATTAGAACTCTAAATTTACTTCTCTAACGTTATTAGTACATTTTTTGTAGGTTCTACCTAGTAGCTTCTGAAATAGAATCTAAAACTAAAATTTACTGTACATATACTAACGTTAGACTAGCTGTTCAGTTAATCAGAGTCATACACAATTGTAAAATTAACTATACACAGCCCTGTCGCTGTATACAAGGGTTGGGCTAAATAATAGTGAATACAGGCGTATACAGCTGCTGATACAGATTTGATGTATGATGAATGAAACTATCGAAAGCTTGCAAATTGGGTAAAAAAACAAACAAACAAAAAAACTCCCTCCGTCAGTGCCATCGGGTTCTACTATTACTAGCTACAAGGAAACCATCTATCGGTATCAAGATGTGATGCTGATCAAACTGAGACACCCTAGGATTTGCTAAAACGTAAAAGGAACCGAACCTACCCTAGTCGGCAGAGAAGGTAAAAAATCAACACGTCATTACACATACACAGATATGCATTAATGGGACTACAGATTGATACTACGTCGTCTGTTGCCTTGCCCTGAACTTTACCTCAGATAACGCTTTCGATTGAGAACTGCTCAAATCTCCAACGAATCCACTCATCCTGGAGAGGTTACTTCCGGCGCTGTATAGTCGACAGGTAGGTATTCATCAAACAATTGTTTCTGTCGTTTTAGAGCCAGCGTACATCATACTCTAGACACCATCAACATGACCAATGGTTTCTTTTTGACAATAATGATCACCCCATCTCTCTGACCTCTGCTCATTGACCCATATCCGCACTACATCCATGCGGGCAGCTAGCTGGTCATTCGTTCGTGAGTGGTGTGCTCATGCCTCACATTCATCCATGACGTAAGAGAAAAATGTTCCACCTATCCAACACTTAACCACAGAAACCTGAAAAATAAATCCACATGTATTGATAATCACTTTAAAGGGATGGGGTATAGTATTGGTGGAGGTGGAGACTGGGTTTTTAACTCTTTGCGAGATACATAAAAAACCACACTGATTAAATAATACAGAACATGCCATCAAGTTTATTTGATGAAAATTGGTTTTGGGATGACTGAGACATCCAAAAACAAAGTAAAACAAAGCGAGCCTAATAAAAGGTGGGACCCACCTTTTATTACGATTGCTCTGTTTTGGATTTCTCAGCCATTTCCAAAACAATTCTCATCATATAAACGTTGATCCTTCATATTTCAATAGGTTTCTCATTATCTCCCCCTCCCCACCCCCCCCCCCCCCCCCGAAAAAGTTGGAAACCTGAAATTTGGTCTCAACCAAAACTATACTATCTCTTTAAGAACGTCACCGACTTTACCAAGTCCCTTTTTACTTTATTTGCATGATGGTGTACATGTGCTAAAAAGTTTGTTTCAATGAGAAGCGGTTCCTGTAAACCAGACTATAGTGTTCCGCGCTGCCACATAGAGGACTTTATCCCGAAATAGACACGGGCGCCACCTCCCTGGGCAATGCAATGAGCAGCGTTCTGTTATCACATGGAAATCCAGTCCAAATATAAATTAGCTTGATAAGAAAGAACAAGATATTACGAGTTCAACGGTAAAATTTTGATCGAAATCGGGTGAAAAATAAGGAAGTTATGACACTTTGGAGTTTCGCTAATTTTTCGGGAAACAGTTCTTGAACGGTCAATGAATACGCCAATGGCAAAGTGAGCATGGCGCATTGTCATACCCTCACAACTTGCCATATAGTTATGATAAACTTTGTACGTAGAATTTTGGAATTTCTAGTTTTTCATTCAAACGCAATTATGCCCGGTGAGGCTCAGATCCTGATATATCTAACTGATCACTATTCTGAAGTTATTCAACCAGGATACTAAGTTAGCCTTCAATGACAGAAACATTGAATTTTCATCATTTTTTTTTTTTTTTGTACACGATCAAGGGAAAATTGTGAGATTATGACATGGTCAGCACATTCATTTGCATATTCTATATTCTATATTATATCCATAACTAACATCATCATCATCAGTACCCTGCAGAACAAGAGTAGATTACAGAAAAGCGTCCCGGTGTGAGAGAGGAAGAGAGCTAGAGCTTTGGAGAAGGAGAGAGAAAAAAAGAGAGGGAGAGAGTTATGAGGAGGGAGCGGGGCGGGCGGAGAGAATACTGCGAGACTCTTGGACGAGCATCGTCAGTAAAACCCTACCTGCATAATAACAGCAAGTGCAGATACACTTGTATAATATCATTATATGTTACTTCAGCTCCTCGTATATGGAAAAGGGGCTATGAGGTCGGAAGGTGCTGTTCAGACAACGCCTCGTTAGAATTGAATGGTATACTCTCTAAAAAAAAAATCGAGTGAAGATATTCACTCTTGAAGGAGTGAATACAAAAAAGAGTGAATTTAGAGTGAAATTGGAGCGAATTTTGAGTGAAAATGTTCGTTTTCACTCGTTTTAGAGTGACGTCAGGGATCACTCGAAGATTTTGGAGTGATCCCTGTGATGAGGTCACTCCAAAATGAGTGAAAATGAACATTTTCACTCAAAATTCACTCCAATTTTACTCTAAATTCACTCTTTTTTGTATTCACTCCTTCAAGAGTGAATGTTTTCACTCGATTTTTTTTAGAGAGTATATATCAACTTTTGTGATTTACTGCGAAAAGCTGCGATCGTAAACGTGCGAGGCCAAAATGTTCCACTTGTAAGAGAACTCCGCTGACCTTCGCAAGACAGATGTTCACCTTCCATGAACTTAGAAGTCTGTTTTGTTAATACAAACATGCAAAAGTTGAACATTGCTTGCCATAAGCCTATTCTGGCATTCACTTTGAAATTGAAGCGACTATAAAAGAGAAAAAGATTGGTTGGATGAAAGCTTTGATATCTAAACAAATCTAGACCTACCCACAATATTCAACAAGGTGTACTTTAAATTGCGTCATTTCAACGTTGGTATATATCATAATGTTGAATCTAATTATTTTGATGAACACTTTGTGCTCAAAAAGTTGCATTCATTCTTGAGGAAATGTGTGCATTGTTTTGATCTGCTATAAGTGTCTATGCAGATTGCAGAATCAATTAAACATAAAACCATAACAAAAAAAAAACAAAAAAAAAAACCCGCGTCTCGAGAAATTCACCACAATCATTCACACATTATTTACGTATTGTAGGCCCTATAGTCTCCACGATGCCAACTATCCTCTTGTATAGACGATGGTCCAGGATCTCATACTTGTATAACGTCTGAAAGACGAGGAGGTGCTTGTGCGAATTCGGACAAAGATTTTACTCTGTATCTGGTATAACGCTTACAGCTATAAGTAAACACAAACGTATAAATGAAGTTCTTGCTCAGATGTTGGAAAAAAGAGTTATAAGAAATGTCAAAGGGAAAAGTTATGTTATTGTCATCGCCAAAAACCTATAAAGCTAAGGATATTTTTTAACCTATAGATATCGATGGAACAGGCAATTGATGCAGGAAACAGATACACAATTTCAAGAGAGAAAACACACGATCCTGCAGACAATGATATTTTGTCATCCCTCAAGAAAAAAACAACCCGAATGTATAGGGCCTACTCGTTCATTTTGTTGTTGGCATGCTGTCAATGTTGGAAGATCAGTTAGTGCTATAAGATACTTTATATGGAAGTGTTTTGGTACACAGAGCATTGTGTGTTAGCAGATATATTTGTGTCACCATTGTGAATAGAGAAGGCAATGTCAGGAGTTGATAGACACACGTTTTTGCTGATGCACTCTCTGTGTCATGAATTTGGGACGTGTTTTTTTTTCTCTCTCTCATTTCAGATTCTAAATCAAACATACTCTGTGGACATTATCAAATGTGAGAGCAGGGGCAGCTTGAACTAGTCCGTTGAGTAAATAAAGTTATCCAACTCCAACGAGATCCGTGGAGTAAAGTCCGCTGTGAATGCGACAAAGCGTCCAATTAGTGAACCGTGATACTGCAGCCGGGAACGAGTGTTGTTCTACATCATGTAAAGCTAAGAGGCGTGGAAGTTCATCCAACATTGTCCAAGCCAGACCGGGGCTATACTCACTATAAGGCCTTCTTTGTTCATCTATCTGTTTTCTTTTCTGGTAATGCAGCGATAAGTCTTATCCCAGCAAGGTCCATAGGATGCTATTCCGATATTGTTGGTGATATGCACTCAGTGAACTCAGGCAAGGATTTCGTGAACGAATCATGCATGATTGTACGATGATACTGGATTGACAAGCGGCAACCCAGCCATCAGCTGATTACACGAATCGGTCTGCATCGTCTGCAACCCGCCAAGACACCGCGATAAATGATAGGACAGAATTGAGTGTCCTCGAGACTAATTCTTCTACGTGTGATTCGCTTGCCCAGCCAACTCCAGTATCTCAACATCGAAGCTTTATCATCACTGATTTAAGTGACGATACCCCGCTAAGAACAGCTTTGTCGAAGTAAAGTTATAGTTTCAGATTTCTCTTCGTAAGTTCTGATTGTCGGCATGGCCCGGTGGTGCACTAGCCCAGCAGGGAGGCAGACACACCTGAGCGATAACTTCAAATGGTTGCTCATCATCCTCTTCGTGGTGTTGGCGAGAATAGCCAGTGTCACTTCATACTCCGATTATTTCCGTGAGTGTCATATTCTGTAACCAAGAAAGGAAAGTTACACATTTTATGTATCAAGATTAGTTAGCATAACACTTCACTATAGGGTCATTGCAATTCATTGTGAATTCATTCTAATCAATGTGGCTATCAAACGTGACCGACGTCTCACGCAACTTATCAATCAGTTAAAAGATGTAAAAATTGCTTGCCCGGCACCAATCGACCTCTTTTGCTCTTAGTTACCTATTAACTCACCCAGCTTGATCAGAAACCATATTTTGTTTGGCACGGCCCTGTATTTGTTTCTTAGCATAG
>NW_027272946.1:0-42524 GCF_040938485.1 Diadema antillarum
ACTCTAAAAAGCAAATTGTATTCTACACTCCCGAGCTACATAATGTATTTTTATAATAGCATGATCATTTTGGACCGCGCTATAAGCTGTATGGCTGCAGGATTGGTTATTGAAATGAAAAGTGTCATGTTTTAGAATATCGTTCTGTAAATATGTGGAACGCAATTTTACTGAATCCGCCTATTATACGCTCTGATCCATCATACCCAACCAGCATCAAGACAACTCAATGGCATGTAATCGTACCCGTCCACCAGCGGAGTCACCTTCAGACAAAACATTAATACCCATCCATGCTAGATTACGGATCACCTGTTTTTGTCCGAATTTTTTAATCCTTTTTTTTCTTTCTTCCCCAACAAATCGTGAGTATGAATCAATTATCTCTTACTAGTGACTTCAGAAGTTCGATGTCTTATGACTGGAAACTCTCATCACCTATCTTCATCTCAGGATAAGGAAGAGAGGTTCCTGCTAACATCACGACAAAAGATTGCCATCAGCTAACCCGGAAATGGAGGAAGGAGGCGACATAGGGAAAGTGTATAAGTGGACAAAAATTTTGATAGTTGTGGGAAAGTGGCGGGCGTGGAAGAACAATAAACACAAAAATTTATGTACACGAATAATCATATTTGATATAGTTAATTCATTAAGCAATATGAAATGGGTTGGTCGCCATACACTCTTTTTCTTTTTGTATGGACTTATGTATCGTATGATTATAACTGATGGAACCTACAGTCTACAAGCTTCAAATCTTCCAATTTATTTATCAACAAAATGCCGATCTCTGCAAACCTCATCAAAAGTGCAATGAACCCCCTTTTAGTGATCACTTTAGTTGACCTTTCTTTACTTTCATGCCCATTGCGTGTACATAACTATTATCAAATACGTTGAGAGGTGGATAAAAAATAACACAAACTAGAAGTTGAACTTGAAGTTGAGGTTAACTACACCAGGACAAGGAACGGTTTCAGGAATTACGTATCAAAAGGGAGGCGCCTTTGCAAATTTAAAGGGTTAAAGGGGGACGCACCCACATTTTCTCTTTTATTTCTTTTGTGTCAAACAAAAATAAAAGAGGGGATGCGCGCCCGGTGCGCCCCCCCCCCCCCCCCCCCCCCCCCCCCCCCCCCGATCCGCCACTGTACACGATGGAGACGGCGGAATTGGAGACGTGGACAGGTGAAGAAAGAATGGCGTGAGAATCAGGTAAAGGGTTCAGAAGTCACTGGGAGAAAAGAGGGAAGGGGGATGAGAAGGTTAGAAAATCACGGAGATGATTGAGGGACGTGAAAAATGATATGTGATGCAATTACGAACGAAAAACGAAAATGAAACAAGAGAGCATAAATTATTATCGAAAGCGGACTTGGAAGGTCCTATGAGGAAGGATTCCTGAACGTGCGAAAGGTTTTTCCTGTATGATACTCAATGTTACAAGATTCACTTGAATCCATGTTTTGAATGTAGTCTGTGGAAACAGAAAAACAGATATTTGTGGGCTAATAAGAGGAAGGTATAGGGATCTATACATCAAGGTACACATAACTCGCAACGGACAAAAATGAAAGAAACATAAAGGCACCAACAAGGCCAGCATAAAGGGGGCATTAAATAATGTGGGTATTTGCAGCTGCGTGAGAAAAGAAACATTGAAAATAAGGGATTGGAAAGAAGACCATGCAAGTGGTCTTCACGCAGTATGGACCTTATGAATTAATTTTACTGATTTTGAATTACAATGTAGGCCTACACTGTCAAAACATCGGTGTTAGATTTAACACCACGGGTGTTAAATCTAACACCGATCAAACTTCAATAAAGGACCACACCCACAGGTGTTAAAAATGCACTTGACACTGTACCTGGTGTTATTTTGACACTGTGCTGGTGTTAATTCAAAAATGACACCACATGATGTTGATTTGATATTTGTTGGTGTGTTAATATCAATGGTTTAACACCCGTCCAGCTTCAATAAGAGACCACACCAGCTGGTGTTACTTTGGTGTAAATTTATTTTCACATTTTTTCAAAAATCTAGTATTTTAATGTAAAATTCTTGATCGTCTTGTTTAAATCAAAAATCAACAAGAAGTGCAGTTACTAAGAAACTCTTCAAAAAACAGTTTAAAATTTGGAAATGACACCCGGAGGTGTTAATTTAACACCATAAATGAGCACCGAAAATTTAGCACCAGCTCGGTGTTCACTATTTAACACCGGACTTTTTGCAGTGTACTTTATCGATGCCGTAACCAGTGTGCTGCGATGGTTCTACTATGCTTGCGTTTCAATGTTTTAAATCCGGGATTTTGTTGTAAATCAATGTGTAAAAAAATTAAATGATATTTACAGGTGAAAAAGGCTATTTTGGAATACATGTATTAAACAGTCATGTTACTCTTTGGTCTAAAGTACAAACCCCTTTTTCTATAGTGCTGTGTAGTTCCTTAACGGGTTTTCTGAAATGAAGGATTTAAACCTTAATTTTACAGATACTGCATGGTATTCATTCTCTACATTACAGATCCTGTTCTCCCTTATTAGATACATATCTTAATGATAAAATTTGTATCATTAAAAACAAAAACAAAAAACAGCAGATCGGATTACTGCCAGAAAAAAACCCTCAAAATTATGTATTGAGTAATAATATAATATTACCTTTGATTACGACTATTTTTACCGAATCTATACATTCTTTTTTCTGGTTCTAAATTTTGGAATTCTTTTGTTATCAGTTTAAACCAAGCTTTGCGTTTTATGATACAGTTTATGTCATGTTCATAACTCACCTGAGTTTTAATAACAATTATGTGTCATTTTTAGTCACCATGGAAAGTTTTTAACCTGGTGTCTCTAAAGTTTAGAGTTGTTATGTGTATGATGACACTCTTCAAATTGTTTCCAATTGTGTGTAAATAATATGATTTTTATTTGATTTACTAAAACATATAAAATAGAAAAAAAGCTTTACGTTTTATTACTTCTTCCTTTAAATTCAAGACTTTTTTCAAAACACCTTATACAGCAGAATGAGTTATTCTTTTGTAAGTCCTAATTTCAAGTACATTTTCATAATCGTTTTTCGTTTCCTATACTACATTATACTCCTCCATGAATAACTGCTTATTACTTTTTTAAAGCCACGCATCTCGTTCCTCACGTGCTTTGGTTTTGCTTTAACCCATACACCGTCTCCTCTCCCTTAAAGATAATATAAAGTTGTGGTACCTTTACAAAGTTTCCCTGTGTTTCAGGTCACAGTAAAGTACCTTTCATATAACTAACACTGTGAGACTTACTCGCCCCAAAGTGTTCTCATGTCTTAGTAATCATACAATAATGGTTTCGTATGTTGCAATTGTCGCGGTACCGCGTCGAGTCAAACTAACGGCGTTGTGAATCATGCGCTCGAGACCGTTATTTTGCAAGAGTCACTACTGCAGTTCTCATCTCAATTGACGATCTAATAATCAAACATGAGTTACAATGCTCCCTAGACATCATACTGACTAGCAGTTATATCCAGATACTTTGAATCATGGTTTCACTCCATGGAATGCATCTCAACAGGAACTCCATTTTGTTTTTAATTCTTCCTTTCACCTGTCTATCTTAGTCTCTTCCTGTCATTCTTCTTCGCCTATCTACTTTTTATTTCTTTTCCATATACAAGAGAGCTGCCTCGTGTTTACGTGTGTGTGTGTGTGTGTGTGTGTGTGTGTGTGTTTGTGTGTATGTGTGTTCGTTTTTTCTCTCGTGTTTTTTTTCTCCCCCTCTCTTTGTCTTATGCAATATCTACGGTTTTGTTAGTTTCGCAGTTGGTTATGTCTTACGAGGGTACTGCAAATTAGAAGTCCTGCTTTTTCGTTTAGTTGATTGTACTATCCATTTCCAACAACTTTGTTTCGGTATTTGTCATCTATATTGATAGCAATATCTTCCATGTCTGTCTGCGCCTGCACCTGGTATTTAAAGGCACCGTGTCGCAGCTGTATAGATTGTAGTTAGCCAACGAACACACAAACCAACAAATAGAACATATCGGGTGTTGAAAAAGGGTGATGGAAGGCAGGAGGAAAAAAAAAAGATTAAATACGATCTTTACAGCTTGTTTGCTCGATCAAAGAAAACTCCAGATGAATAGACCCTACCGGTATAACAAAATCATCGTCAGAAGATGGCTAAAAGAAAGGATATTAATTGATTTCAAATAGACTGTACTTCTGGTATAACAATAACACTGCCTTTTCATCATGCTTCGAAGAAAGCATGGATCTTGTTGCTTACTTTCACCACGCAATTAATGTAGTATACATCAAGTTTTGTATTGTGTTACGTTAAAATCAAATTTATACAAACGGCACATGTTATAATATATCGGCTATACCTAATAAACCTGTACAAGGAAATCTAAGCCTACTCATACCGAAGATAGTTATAAAACCATGACTATAGGGGTTTTCCTTTTGGGGTATATGTGTGCGTGTTTGTGTGAGTGTGTGTTTTGGATCCAGGTGAAATGCGGGTGCTCTTTTTCATGTTATGATCCCAGGAAACAACTGTCATTAGCAACTGGGAAATTTGCCCAGTTTTGTTAGATTTGCAGTGAGATTTTTTTTAACCTATATATATATTTATATATATATATATATATATATATATATATATATATACACTCAACAAAAAAAGTAAGTTCCCCCCTGGCATTTTTGGATATATCTCAAAAAGTATTTTACCGATTTTCATAATTCAAACAGAAATGGATAAGGAATTTTATTACTCATAACATGAGTGGTAAATCATTGCCACCAGATATCATTATTGGTGTGAAAAAAATGCATTTTATGTCAAAATGCATGGAAACAAAAGTTGCACTTTAGTGATTTGCAATGACTTTTACACAAATAATCAAACAATTACTCATGGTTCTGAACATTGAAGCATGGATTATTGCATATTTCTCTATCTTTTTCTTTTCATGAGCATACAGTAAAGTAGTTAATAACTGATATGTCCACCAACCGCTTCAATGACTAGCCGGCATCTCTTCCTCATACTGTTAACCAAAGTTTGTACTTGGCGCTGCTCAATGTTGGCCCATGCTCTCTGCAAGATGCGCTTAAATTCTTGCAGTGAAGTGTCATCTTTCACCTTCTTGCTCGCTTTCCGCTTAATGATATCCCAAAGTTTCTCTTATGGATTACAGTCAGGCTATCTTGCAGGCCACTCCATACGTTCGATGCCATTTCCTTCAACAAACTGATCTACAACTTGAGCGCATGATGCAAAATGGCCATAGGCACATTAATGGGATCAACCCAAATTGGAATTACAAATCACATGGCTTCTACCAACATTTTCATATTGAAAAGGCCTATTGTTTAAAAAGTATGCGCAACATCTGTTTAATAGGGAAGCACATTGTATTTGAAGAAATTCCTGAGAATTACACAATGTAAAAAGGTCATTTGCTAACTTACATAATAGGCAATGTGTACAATATGCTTCACATAGCCTGAAGTGCAACATTTTTCCCATGCATTTTGACATAAAATGCGTTTTTTACATCAATAATGACATCTGGTGGCAATGATATGCCTTTCATATTATGAGTAATGAAATTCCCTATCCATTCCCGTTTGAATTATGAAAATCCGTCAAATACTTTTTTAGATATATCCAAAAAATTAGGGGGGAACTTACTTTTTTGCTGAGTATATATATATATATATATATATATATATATATATATATATATATATATATATATATATATATATATATATATATATATATATAATATATATATATATATATATATATATATATATATATATATATATATAAAGAAATTGGACTGAGGCGGGACGTTGCTCTCGACCAGCCAACTATGCAACCAACAATGCGGCACCGCGCACGTTCGGGACCCAGGGAACTATCTCTCACATTATACGTGTATATACATATATATATATATATATATAATGAACGGACTACACACTACAACCTCTTCTTTTTAGCAGTTCCCTCTATTTCCAACAACTTAGTTTCGGAATTTACCATAAAACTTAAGACAAATATTTCGTTCACATTTCATTGTTTTTTTATTACATTGTTGTACTGATTTTGTGTGTCATTATAATGTGTATCAAACCGTTTAATGTATTTATATCCTGTTGGAGATGAAATAAACAACTTGAACTTGAACTATGTAATGTTTCCGTTCATTGTTATGGGAGGATACTCTTTGAACTTTGAGCGTTATCATGTGTGTCACAAGAATAGTAACATAGTTCGGCACACTGGAGCTAATTATAGCTGGCAGCATGTGATTCAGGTAATGAGATGTACAAGTATACACTTGAACTCGGAATGCACTGATAAAACGTTCTATCATCTTTAAAATGCCAGATCTTCAATATAAGATCTATTCGCAGCATATATCAATGTCCATTTTCGTCATCTTTATTCAGGTTTTGAAAATATATTAACAATTTTTCCTAAACACTGTGAAATGGGCGAATGCTTCTTTCAATATACACGTCTCATATTTTTCGGTCAATTCTGAAACACTGCCATTCGATTTTGTGCATGGTCACCCGTTTCTCATAATAAACTTACAATTTGTGGGCCACGGGAGCTGAGCACTAGACTGTAGATCATCCACAACGTATTGATATTGATTTCCATCAAAGTTTCACCTCTAATACAGTATGACGATGTAACCATTGCCTTAATCGAATCGAATCCATAACTCATTACGTTAATGTCACCTAAATTATACACACAAATCAGAGGCGGATCCAGGAATTCCGTAAAGGGGAGGCGCCTTTACAAAATTAAAGGTATTAGTATAGGCGTACGCGCCCCCATTTTTTTCTTAATTTCTTTTGTTTTAACAAAAGATAAAGAGGGGGCGCGCGCCCGGTGCCCCCCCCCCCCCGATCTGCCGCTGCAAATCACACACACACACACACACACACACACACACACACACGCTCACACACACACATAAATACAACAAGCAAACGAATACAAAAATGTACCCGTGGCTTAGAATTGTGCTCTCATATTTTCACAAATTAAACGTGAGAGGTCGCCTCATCTCCTTTGCGGGGCTCGATTTCCCGAAAAAGTTTGCAGTTACTGTGGCAACAGTAAGTAAACGACCAATAAGCTGCGTGCATTTAAGTCATTGCCATGGTAACTGCAATTACGGTAAAATTACAATGGCTGCAGCGAAATCATTATTGTAACCCCCGAACAGAGTTAGGAGGATACTATGGATTTGGCCTCGTTCCGCCGCGTCCGCCGCGTCCGCCGCAGAGATTTTCTTGTGAGCGCTCTACTGGCTGTAGTTCTACTTCGATCATCTTCAAATTTGGCATGAAGGTGTATATGGTAAGACGAAGAAGTCTATTGTTTTTGGTGATGGCGCCCTCGCTTGTTCCGTCTTTATACATGAAAAAGTAAACTTAAAGGACAAGTCCACCTTCATAAACATAAGGATTGAGAAAATGCAGCAATATTAGTAGAACACATCAGTGAAAATTTGAGGAAAATTGGACAATCCGTTCAAAAGTTATGAAAATTTTAAGTATCTGCGCAGTTACTGCTGGAAGAGAAGACTACTACAGTGTATGATGTCACATGCGTACAACTATATAAGGAAAATAAAAAGAGAATTTCACAAAACTTTACTTTTTGAATAAAGTGCAGATTTCTTCGACTTGCTACTGACGTATATTAAGGGTAACATTATTCCCCCTGCCTGCTGAAAGAGAGAAGTCAAGTGTTCTTTTGTTGTGCGAGAAAAATGGAAATATGTTGAATTTTCTTTATTCTTTCTTTATATCGTTGTACTCATGTGACATCACAAGCTATAGTAGTCTTTTCATCCAGCCGTGACTGAGCAGAAACTTCAAAAATTCATAACTTTTGAACGGATTGTCCGATTTTGCTCAAACTCTCACTGATGTGTTCTACTAATATTGCTGCATTCACTCAACCCACATGCCTATGAAGGTGAACTTGTCCTTTAACAGGGTCTGCTTGTGTGTGCGATGCTGGCCTCGTTTCTCGACCGATTTTTTTTTTTTTTTCCAATTTTGGTATGTAAATGTATCATATAAATCTATACACGTATACCTATTGATAATACTGCCCTCACTGTTCCACCTTTTACGAGGACAAAGGTCACCCTAATCATGCAAAATTTGCAGAAGTGCTTATTTATGAAATAACTTGATTGTTACTCAACGGATTTTATTCAGACTTGCTAAGGAGATGTATGGGTGGTCATAATTATTCTACATGAAGGACACAACAGTTTGTGGTGACGGCGCGGCGCCCTCAGTGTTCCGACTTGGATGCCAGTGCACATTTCTTGTGTGTGCTGTATCAGCCACATTTCTTATCAGATTTTCCTTCAAATTTGGCAAAAAGGTGCATATAATGAAATGAAGATGGCTATTTTGTTCTTTGTGGTGGCGCCCTCGCTTGTTCCGACTTATACACAATTCTGGCCTGACAAGTAATCCAGATGGGGTATGGGACGGGTTCGGGGGATACATTGTGCTCGATTGCGAGTGCTCTAGTTACCCACGCCGATGAAAATCGGCAGGGGGTTATGTAAAGGGTTCCGTATGTTTGTTTGTTTGTTTGTTTGTTTGTTTGTTTGTTTGTTTGTTTGTGTGTTTGTTTGTTTGTTTGTTTGTTTGTTTGTTTGTTTGTTTGTTTGTTTGTTTGTTTGTTTGTGTACAAGATAACAAGAGAACGGGTAAACGGATTTGCACGAAATGTTCAGGGGATGTCTGGATAATGACAGGAAAGAATCGATTAGATTTTGGTGATAATCGGTTGACCCTTGCAAATTCTGTGCGACCTTTAAGTTTTGACCCCATGGTATAGTGACCACTCCGAAAATTTCCAGTTTCTCACTTTGCGATTTTCCGCTACCATACGAAAACATAAACTCCCAAACGATCGGACTTCGCTGCTCAAATGTTCGTAAGAATTCCGAAATTTACGTTTAGGCCTATTTGAAGGACTATGTCCTTCTGGATTTATGAAAGTTCGTTCTCCGTCGTCACAAACTGGCCCGTATTTTGATGATTTTTCAAATTAAAATTGATTGTTTTTTTCGTTGGAAGAGCATTTGCTCGGTCGCAGTCACACTGCACGATATGCGCGCTCAATGTCAATGCGTGTGCAAGGCCGCTGAAAATGCATCGCGCTCTACCCTGTTGGTGCAAAATAGCATCGGCGACGTTGCGGCGCTCGTTGGTGACCGAATACTGGTGCAGTAGACATTTGCATTTAACCCTTGCATTGAATAATTCCCGTAGACACTAATCATAGGGGTAATTGCCTAGGGGGTACGTAAATTTTGTTTTTCTTTTGCGCTTTTGTGGATACCATCAAAGATCGTACACTCATACGACCTTTGATATCAACACACTCTCGGCTTGCTATAAGCAAAATATCCCGCAAGAAAACGGCGTATTTCTCGATTTTTAGCGCTTTTTCGGCGACCCGTCGCGTAGACAATACTCTTAAAACTGGACTTAATTCGCGCGCGCTTGGAAAAGTTCCGAATCTGCACTTTTGACGGTGGAATTTGGGATTTTCGATGGATTTTTGGAGGAGACTAAAGGACTTTCCTGTGGTGAATGAGTGTTACCGTATGTGAAATGATGTGATTTGCGTGTGATGTGACTGTAGAACCAAAGATCGTACACTTCAGTGTACGATCTTTGGTAGAACGCACTTGCTGGTGATAAAGGACACTGGCAATTAAGTGACCGAATTCTGGTAGATGACCGAATGCACATTATGTTTACCCCGACTTTGTACAAGGCGTGGGTCTGCCGCCTTTGACGGCCCCTCTCTAGTTATGTTATGAAATGATCCTCGATGTGACTGTATCACAGTTTACCTTTTTCGAGTTTGGGCAAATTTTCATGCAACTCTCTCTAATATTTCACGTGAAGGCAACTCCGAGATATGTGTTCTGATTTTGTTGGGGAAAGAACTTCACTCTGTGTTAAGATTCATGCTTGTGTCTCAGAGTGTTAAAATCACACACTCGTCACCAACGGCGTAAATCCGTACTGAGGAGTGGGGGGGGGGGGGGGTGGTCACCATCACCACGATTACAAGCCCATAACCGGACCGGCGCCCCCTTTGGGGGAGGGGGGGGGGGGGGGAGGAGCTTGGTGTCCCCCCCCCCCCCCCACACACACACACACTTTACAGGGATCGGATGTCCCACTCTTTTGCATGAAATATAAAGTGGGAGAAAAGTGGCTGCAACAACATGAAGACTTTTTGTTCTTGTTGCTTTTTTTTTTGCTTGTCAGATGACTTTCGGCGGAAAATCAGACCTTAAAAGTATGAAAACATTTTCTTTTTTGAAATATCTGTGAGAGGGAGCGGAACGACCGAACGGGGGAAGGGTGTGTATGGGGGGGGGGGGGGGGTATCCCTCTCCCACACGAGGAAGATTTTGTATTTTCAGACCTGAAATTCAGCGATCTGGTGCTCACTTTTGGTGAAAATTTTCTTTTCTTTTCTTTAAAAAAACAATAAGAAAATGAAATATTCACAATATATTATTGAATGACAAAATCGTGGTATTTCAGCTCTTGCTCCGCCTGTGCGACATCACTGTGAAGGCCCACTAAATAATGGGGCCTATCATCGGCGTAGACAGGATTTGATCTTAGGAGGAGCGGTTATGTGAGGGAACGAATCAAGCGGGGGGGGGGGGGGGAGGGTATGGTAGGGGGGTTTCCCCCTCCCACGGTGAAATCTTTTTGCATTGAAAATTTTGACATTTTTCAGTTCCAAAACTGCCGTTTGTAGCTATACTCTTCGCTTTGGAAATTAAGGTGGGGGGCACACCGGACGCAACTGCTGTCAATCACTGGCAGCAACATCAGGAGAATGGCATAGCGATTAAATGCGAGCGAGCGGAGCGAGCGAGCTTGAAAATTTTGACATTTTACAGTCTAAAAACTGCCGTTTGTAGCTAAACTGCCGTTTAATAGCTATACTTTTCGCTTTGGAAATTAAGGGGGGCCGCACCAGGCGCAACTGCTGTCAAGCACTGGCAGCAACATTAGGAGAATGGCACAGCGGTTAAATGCGAGCGAGCGAAGCGAGTGAGCTTGAAAATTTTGATATTTTACAGTCCCGAAAACTGTCCTTTGAGGCTGTATTTTTTCGCTTTGGAAATTAAGGGGGGGGGCGCACCGGGCGAAAACTGCCGGCAATTACTGGCAGCAACATCAGGAGAATAGCATAATGATTAAATGCGAGCGAGCGAAGCGAGTGAGCTTGAAAATTTTGACATTTTCCAGTCCCAAAAACTG
Source organism: Diadema antillarum (assembly GCF_040938485.1). Classification (NCBI taxonomy): domain Eukaryota; kingdom Metazoa; phylum Echinodermata; class Echinoidea; order Diadematoida; family Diadematidae; genus Diadema; species Diadema antillarum. Next base: position 11,394 of record NW_027272946.1, read on the forward strand.
TCGTTTGTGGCTGTATTTTTTCGCTTTGGAAATTAAGGGGGCGCACCGGGCGAAAACTGTTGGCAATTACTGGCAGAAACATCAGGAGAATGGCATAATGATTAAATGCGAGCGAGCTTCAAAATTTTGACATTACAGTCCCAAAACTGCCGTTTGTATCTGTGTTTTTCGCTTTGGAAATTAAGGGGCGCACCGGGCGAAAACTGCTGGCAATTACTGGCAGCAACATCAGGAGAATGGAATAATGATTAAATGCGAGCGAGCGAAGCGTGCGAGCTTCAAAATTTTGACATTTTACAGTCCAAAAACTGCCGTTTGTAGCTATATTTTTCGCTTTGGAAATTAAGGGGGGCGCACCTGCTATCAATCACTGGCAGCAACATCAGGAGAATGGCATAGCGGTTCAATGCGAGCGAGCTTGAAAATTTTGACATTTTACAGTCTAAAAACTGCCGTTTGTAGCTATATTTTTCGCTGTGGAAATTAAGGGGTAGGGGGGGGGGGGGGGCCGCACCAGGCGCAACTGCTGTCAAGCACTGGCAGCAAAATCAGGAGAATGGCATAGCGGTTAAATGTGAGCGAGCGGAGCGAGTGAGCTTGAAAATTTTGACATTTTACAGTCCAAAGACTGCCGTTTATGGCTGTATTTTTTCGCTTTGGAAATTAAGGGGGCACACCGGGCGCAACTGCCGGCAATTACTGGCAGCAACATCAGGAGAATGGCATAATGATTAAATGCGAGCGAGCGAAGCGAGTGAGCTGGAAAATTTTGACATTTTCCAGTCCTAAAAACTGTCGTTTGTAGCTATATTTTTCGCTTTGGAAATTAAGGGGGCGCACCGGGCGCACCTGCTGTCAATTACTGGCAGCAACATCAGGAGAATGGCATAGCGGTTAAATACGAGCGAGCGGAACGAGCGAGCTTTAACATTTTAACATTTTACACTCCAAAAAACTGCCGTTTGTAGCCATATTTTTCGCTTTTGTTTGTCCCACTTTTATTTGGGAACCACCCCCACCCCCCCCCATCGACGCCTCTACATATTAGGTTGCTTTTGTTAAGTGAAATCTGCTGCACACTCTTTGATAAATTAGGGAAATACTACGTCTATGTCAAAAGTGTACAAAGTTTGATCCTGTATAGCGGACCTTTTGCATGTTTATGAATGCAATCGGGAACGATCTGGTGCATACTTCTGGCGATATTTGGACAATTTTCCATTAAGATAGTTCGAGATTTGTCCTCATCTCGAGAATCGCTTGGGGGATAAATGATTTGTCTGTCTAAACACTTCCGTTGGGGCGGGGCAAATGCCCCTTTGCCCCCCCCCCCCCCCCATAGATTCGACGCCCCTGATTTTCCCTTGGTATGCCCATAGATGTATCCTGACTGAGTCATCAGTCACTGTCGTTTCTCAGGAATGATTCAGGAAATGGAGGGGGTTCAATTATGGCGATATAGTTTTTGTTATTGTTTGTTTGTATGTTTTCGTACATATTTTGCAGATGGTCCCCAGTTACTCGCGTTATAGCATGTTTACATGTAGGCCTATACTATTTGACGTTGTCAACGTCTGAGCCATACCTTACAGTGTATGTCGATGTTACCGTACTTTCTTCGCGAGCGAGCGAAGCGAGCGAGCTCTTGAGAAAATTATGTATACATTTTCCTACAAGATAGAATACTGTTCAGCTCTGTTACCTGTCTGAAGGCCTGCGTACAAACGTCATGAAATATGCCAAAATTGGTACAATCACATTTCTGCTTCCTCCATTTTTTCCCCTCAAAATTCAGGGGGGGGGGGGGGGGGGGATGATTGTACAGGCCATCCCCCTCCTCCATTTCGGGGGGGGGGTATATTCCCCATCCCCCCGGGATTTACGCCCATGCTCGTCACATAATACAGCTGTCATAAACATCGAACATCATTATGCGAGGAAGTTGTCTTGTGGACTAGAAAATAACATCTACAACAATCACATTATGTCGTGCGCAGATCAGACACGGCGTTGATGTATTTTTTTCATTAAGTTGCATATCGTATTATGAGTAATATATAACAATTTAACTCTTTTCGTCAAGAATTCAGCAAATTTTGACCATTGCAACTTCATCATGTTTTTACAAGTCGTTTTATATCCTCAAAATTTTTTTAGATAAAGAATGATGAAAACATTGCAGTTGAGGTATAATTAATCTGTTTGCAACCGTATTGCATACTCGTAAAACCACATGACTACTTAAACATAATGGATTAAGATGATTAATTCTGCCAAATTAAAACATTTTCTTTTTCTGGCCCTAAACTTTGGAATTCTCGCAATGACAGTATATAGATGAAGCTGTAAGTCTCAATAATACTTCTGAAGTAAAGATGTTGTGTTGTTGTTGTGTTTTTTTCATTTTTATACAGCAGAACGAGTCGTTCTCTTTGCGCCCTAATTTCAAGTCCCCTTTTCATCATAATCGTTTATAATCTCTTAATGTACAATCTCCTCTCTATATACCTCAGTAAGCCCATCATGCATCTATAGCATGTGCATCACGTGCGTTGGTTTTGACCCTTCATCTTCTCTTCCTTTGCTCTTTCTCCGTGTCCTCTTCAAACTTTTCCTGTTGTTCTTTCCACTTTTATCACGTTTTTGTTTTTTGTTTTTGTTTTTAAATCAGCCTGATATATCTAGAGCCTTTTTGCATGGATTGACAGCTATTTCATTCTTCATTCCTCTAGGGCAATACTTCCTTGTTTTAATGTTTTCCTAGACATGTGCGGGGTTCACAAGATTAGGGCAATAACAGTTGACCCACACGATTCCCCATTACTCTAAATCTGTGTACGTGTGCCCTATATACTAGTAGTTCAATTGTTAGATATTCTATACGTCCCTGTATTTCAGATTATTTTTTCATGTTTTTATATTCTTTGGTCGAATGAAACAATGGTAATAAGCCACGAAGTCCCTAACACACATGACCCAAACTGATAGTGAAGAATCAGAGACCTTCTTTAGCGAGCTCCAATATAGTCGGATAAAAAATTTGTCAGACCCGGCAAAGTTTTAGTTTTGTGTTCTAGAAGGGTATTGAAGTAAATTTACGGTAGCTTGGTTGCTACCTAGGCAACCTTATTCAACTTTTCTTTATCAACCTAATTAGCATAATCATGTAATTAGCATGATATGTACAATAATATGCAATATACTCGGTAATCATTATCCAGGACGCCAGAAAACACGGATAACTATATAATTTTTCGATGGTTTTACATGACGAGGAATTCATTAACAAGAGTTTCCATTCTGAAATGATGAAAGTGTATTATCATAACTAGAACACAGAGCTAATTTGCATTTTTATGTACCACAATCTAGTAAATGCTACCATAATTGTATTAGTTATGTATATTCGTGTTCTTAGATGGGTACGAAGTATACAGGCCTCATATTAAGCTGGTTGCCACCTTCGCAATTTTCCGTGGGAAGTTATCTTTGTCGGTCTAATTAGCATATTCTGCTAAGTAACGTATTTTGTAATAAGTTTCTAGTTTCAATCCAGGAAGCATGAAACAGGGATAATACGACTTTTTCGAGTTTTTTTCTTTTTTTAGACGAGAAATTCGTGTATAACATTTCTTTCAATTTAGAAATTATAAAAGTGTCTTGAATATCTCTTAATTAACATAATGAGCTAATTTGCATATAATAAATGTGCAATAGCCTATAGCCATGTCCTGAGACAGTTGTGCAGTACAATTTTGTTTTCTCATTCAAAGTGTCATTTCGTCATTGTGGATATCATTGATTTATCCGCTGCTCACTATGATCAGGTATCTACAAATCATCGTAAATGCCGAAGAGAAATTTGTTGGCTCGCAAACACTGATGCAGCTTACACTCAAATTTGTTATGAGTTCAAGCCCCTATCATTTACACGATGACTATTAATATATTATGTTTTCCTCTTCACACGAGCTAAAGATAAAATGCGCCAAACTCAACTGCTGTCATATTGGTACAGTTAGACTAATTTGTCCGTATCAGGGCAATTATCCCCTGATAAATACTCGTTGGTGATAACGTTAGAGTAAAGATTAGGGTTAGGGTTAGGTTTATGGGGTTTAGAGTTTGGGTTATAGGCTAAGGATTAGGTTCAGGATTGATTAGGATTAGGATTAGGGTTAGGGTTAGGGGAAGGGGAAGGGTCCGGGGTAATTGCCCAGGGAGTAATTACCCAAGACCCCTCTCACAATCAAGATTTTTTTCCCTCTGGCTATCAATGAAATACAGTATCAACTCTTGAATAGGCATCTTGACATGCTCCCATGGTTTGGGAACTTCCCGGGGGAAAATGCATATGTACATGTACAATAATAATACAGAAGCCAATAGGGATAAATCAAAATCACAGTGCTCGAAGTAGGCCCCATGTCACAATGGAAATTGACAAAAGTTGCCAAAAATTGACAAAATTGACAAAGATTGCGCAACATTATGCAAAGTTGACATGCAAGTTTAGGCAACTTTGCATTTGCTTGCGCAACTTTGCGCCATTTCCGGCAATTTTGCGCCCATTTCTGGCAATTTTCCGCAACTTCCGGCAATTTTGCGCAACCTTGCACCATTTCCGGCAATTTTGCGCAACCTTGCGCCATTTCCGGCAATTTTGCGCAACCTTGCGCCATTTCCGGCAATTTTGCGCAACCTTGCGCCATTTCCGGCAATTTTGCGCCCATTTCTGGCAATTTTCCGCAACTTCCGGCAATTTTGTGCCCATTTCTGACAATTTTCCGCAACTTCCGGCAATTTTGCGCAACTTTGCGCCATGTCCAGCAATTTTACGCAACTTCGTGCCATTTTCCGGCATTTCTGTGCAATTTTGCGCCATTTCGGGCAATTTTGCGCAACTTTGCACCATTTCAGGCAATTTTGTACAACTTTGCGCCATTTTAGGCAATTTTGCCCAACTTTGCGCCATTTCCAGCAATTTTGTGCAACTTAGCACATTTTCAGGAAACTTTGGAAAAGTTTGCACAATTTAAGGGAACTTTGCACAATATCAAACATTTTTTAGCAATTTTTAGCACCTGCACACAATACAATGCCACTTTGAGCAGGTTTTCAAAATATATTGACTTTTGGTGCCTGCTCTCTTTCATTCGTCTCAAAATCTTATCTTGTATATGATTTCAAATATCAGGACTTTATAATAATACTATTGCATCTTTCCTGTGGTCATGCACTTCTGCCAAACAATCACATAGTTGAACATCATCTTTGAAACTCTGTATTCATACATGTACTTCAGTCACAGAGTATGAGGACACCAAGAATGGTGCAATGTCAGATGTGCATGTATATAAAAGATTTCTTTATTAATTTTTTAATCCTCTAGCCCTCTATAATATTTTGTTCATATCTAAAGGGATCATGGAGAAAATATTAACATTCATGTGGTTCCAAAATCTCCATATATGCAATACGGTAAAGTGGGGGATGATGCTGTGGAACGGATCACCCACCTTTTAAATTCTTTGGGAGATAATTACATGGAACTCTAGCATTAACTAATTAAATATACTATCGCAAATCTAACGATGACATGCAATGCCTGGAGTATTTTATGTGGTACTAGTGAACAAAATAAAAAGACCTGCTTGCAAAAATATTTTGTAATGGAAGAAACAATTTATTATACTTAAAAATGTGATACATGTGATATGACTGCTGGATTTTGTTTACCACCCTTCCTCTAACTGTATTGAACAGTTCGTCGGCATTGTCTCTTAATGACATAAACCAGTTTTGGCAAAATTGATCATGAAGTATAGTAGGGGGGGGGGTCAGGAAAAAGCATTTATTATAGTGAGATATAACTTCCATAATTACACACATTAAGAAGATTTTTGTGGCACTGAAAATGGAGAATTAAATATTGCTGACTTAGAAGGAACTTTTGTCCTGTGGCCATTTTCACCATTAACACTTGTGTAATAAAACACTCGCCATGAGTCCCTTAAACTATGTGCTTCCTTTAACTTAATCATGGTTAAGAGATTCCCTTAACCCTATGTCCACTGGGGGGGTCAAATTGACCCCCCCCCCCCCCCGTACAAAAATTTTCTGCTGCCGCGCGACCGCCGCTGATCGCGTGATAATTTTTGGTGACTTTTTTTTTCTTTTGAAATAAATTTTGCGAAAATCCGACCACCGGTCGCGAGGTCACGTGACATTTCGTAAGTGCATGTCTGCCCAAAATTTGGCAAAAACCTGCTTTTCCCATACGTTTGTGTGCAAAGCAGCATATTTCATAAATTGCTCTAAAACACAGCTTTTTCAATCTTCTAGGCCATTTAAAAGATGTTATGTGACTTCACATCAACTAATTTTAGATTAGAAAACAAAAAAAAATCTTAAAAACAAGGAAATACATAAGAAATAAAAACAATAGAATACATAAGAAATTCGGAAAACAATACAATACAAAGAAAATGTTTTGAAATTTGAAAATATTACCATATAATCTTGTTGACAATGCTTCTGGGATACTTTCTGCAAAGAATTAGAATCCAATTATAATTTTTGAAGGAAATATTGATATATTTGTGAATTTTATGAAATTTGATGCACCTCATTTGCATAAATTATAATAATTAAAAAAATTAAGAACTTTTGCGAAAAAAATAATGCAGCGACGTTCTTTTCACGTGTCTTCAGGCTTACTTGAATACTTCCAAACTGAAGTTAAATTACATTCAATTAAAACAGAAAACTAAACATTTCAGGTAATAAAGGAAACATTAAACACAATGATAATGGTATACATGTACGTAGACTCCATTTGCTTATGAAGAGAGACATTTGTTTAGCCCTTTTGATTGGGGTGCAATAGGTATACATATACAAATCATCAGAAATCTGCAGTTTTGACAGAAACAAAATGCTTCCTACATGTAGTCAGCTCTACTGTCCCAAACTGGATACATCCTTGAGATCTTTGAAGCATCAGCAACAGATATGGAATACATTATTGCATTTGATTGTAATGTTACTTTAGTTTGAAAGTATTCATTTATAATGGAGTCTTGTACACACATTACCAACAAAATATCAGTATGTGGGGGTAACAGTAACTTTGTAAATTGCATTAAAAAGAGTTTTTAAAGGTGAAGAAATAAAATATCATCCTAGATATTTACATGTTATGTTAATACTATACTGACAATCAACATACATAAAAATCAAGTAAAAATATTATTCGTCTGGGGGGCAAAAGCAAGGTTAAAGGAAAGGTCAAAGGTCATAGCACTTTAACTTTCTCCAATAATATGTTTGATACCATTTTTGAATTCCTCTTTGAATTTCATTTTGAATGGTACCAGTTTCACAAAAATTGGTCAACCAGTTCAGACGCATTGTGCCGTTGAAATGGAAGGTCACAACCATTTTTGCCAAAACGAATCAAATAGGGCGGGCCATAGCTCGGAATGGCTTTTTTTTTGTTTCATGGGAAGGTAATGTTAAACTTTATGTGTACCAAATTTGAGCAAATTCTGAGACGGAAGGGTGCAAAATTGCACTTTCATTGGGTGAATTGGCATGGAATGACCCTAGAGCTCCATTATAGATAATTGTATCATACCTTTCTTTGATTTACAGTCCATCACTGGACACCAGAACATAACTGGATTTATTGTCAGTACTTCATAGGTCTTATCGCCATAAACTTTGCCAGTCATGCTCCTGAATCGGTCAAACTCATAAAGGAGAAACGAAGCATCTGTGCTGCAGAGGAGCTTGTTACAATTTTCTGACCATTTTCCATCAGACTTAAGTTCTCTTACTAGTTCTTGGTGGATTTTAGAAGCTGTCACAAGAAAATAAAAATTAGATAAAGGAGTAAGTGAACAGGCTTTGAGCCAGTTTTGTCATTTCGATATCTTTAAAAAATAAACAAAACAAACAAACAAACAAAAAGAAACTAAGGAATATAGGGATTCTTAAATATAAGAAATATACTTTTACACAATACACACACCACTGCTTGTGATACATGTACAGCAGGGACATTGTTTATAAACAGTTTTCCAAATGTAAATCCAGGGGACAATAATTTGATTTGGGCTGGTGTAACTGGGAATTCTGACTCACTTTCATTTGCAAATGCAATAGACCCTATGCATAGAATTTCTGCCCCTACAAGATGCCAGAAAACAATGGTTATATTGAAATGTTGCCTGGTCAACCGATTCCCGGTATCAATGGGTTGTCAACTCTGATGCAAACCAGCGAAATGGTGTACATGACAAGCCATGTCCTCCACGATGGCGGCAATTTCAATTGTAATGCTGTTCCGCATGGTGGAATGCATATAGGGTCTGTAGCGGATACTCCCATAAAAAAAGTCCAATAAAAATTCTGTTAAAAATGAATGGGTCGGCTCATATGGCCTAATATAAATAACAATAGTGGTATATCTATGTGCAATGGCTACCTGATACTGATTTTGGTTGACATGCACAAGCACACTTTACATAGTAGTAAAAACACATGAAATACTGTGGTTACCAGTAGTTTTCTCAAGCCATCACTTCATATGCAAAGGAAGACCCTATGAACAAATCTACTAGACCTTCGTTATCTCATTAAGGCATCAGCATATTTGTGACCATCCACCACAAATCGCTTGTAAAGTCGGCACCGACTTGAGACTAGTTTCTGTTTGTTTTCAGTAGAAGAATTGATTAGGTGTTCTGTACCATAGTGCAATCCCTGGGCATTGTTGATTACGAAGAACGATAAAAGGCAATGGGTGGTAACTGGGTCGGTCATGTATAACATACTTCATTCAATCAATGCAAACAAACGCCCATGGATCACATTATCGTAGAGAACACCTGTTCAATTCTTCCACTGGAAACGAACAGAACCCAGAAACCAGACTCACCTTGGTACCAACTTAACGAGTGATTCGTTGTGGACGGTCACATTTTTGCCATGATCCTCAATAAGGGGCTTTCCCCCTGGAACCCCTGCCAAGTAGCTTTGCCTCCTGGAATGCATAACATTGGACAGAAATTTCATTGCATCTCAGTCCCAACCCCCCCCCCCCCCCCCCACCAATCAAAATCATCATGTCCTAAGCCTATGTACTTCTCATCATGACTAACACTTTTCACAGTTTATATGAAGCGTGTAATTCTAACAATGTTTTATAAAGGTGAAATATTTGTCTCACAAACATTATCACTAAACTTTATCAACCATTCTTAAACACTTTAGTCAGTTCTTGAAATTTCATTGGTTCCTGGCCGTGTTACATACACATGGCTGCAGCATGTGCACGTCTACGCAATGCGCACACGCGCTGCTCGAACCAATTGGAGCCGCATAGTAATAACGGGACTGATCGATTCTAAAGCCCAGGTAATATTTTGTGTAAAAAATGTAAAAATTGCCTAGTCTAAAAGTTAGTCTATTTTTAAAATTAAAACCAATCTTGAATTGAAGTGTTTAAGAATGAGAATAAAGGTATTGTTTTTAGCTGCTGACTTGCATCTATATATCATATAACAAGCGATCGGATTCCATTATTTTTAGCATAGAACAGAGACTCCAACTCTCCCGTTTTCGACGGGAGATCTCCCGCCGAAAGCCCATTTTTGCACAATCTCCCGTTCTCCCGTTTGAGATTTGATTTCTCCCGCCCTGGCTCTGTGTCTCCCGGTGGAAAGGATTTCTTACTTATTTCTATCGTATGTTGAAAAAACAAGCCTTTGATAGCACCAGAGAACATCTAGAATCCTAGGAACTTCGCGCTTCTCACACATCAACTTGGAGTCTCCCGTTTGCTAGGGGTTTCAGGCGGGAGAATCTCCAGATCAGAAGGCGCTTGGGTTGGAGTCTCTGATAGAACCGTTCGGCTACGCCTCACAGTTCTTGATATCGCCTGTGTTATATGAGACGACAGATGCACGTCAGCAACTAAAAACAATACCTTCATTCTCTAATTGACAATAAGCAGCAACAGTTTTTCAGAAGTAACATTATTAGGCCTACTATTTGGATGTCATTACTCATTAGCAACACCTCTTTTGGCACCTACTATTTAGAGCAAACATGATGCAAACTTAACCCGTTTGAAATCTAAACTAATAAAATCAGAGACTCTCTCTTTGTCTGTTCACGAATAGGCTCCTAAACGATGTACTTTCATACTGAACTGACCCCGTACAATGATAGAACAGGTATCTAAGATGTGCAATGGGTAGGTTAGAGTAGGGGGTCAATCGTTTACTATGCAAATAACAAAAAAAAAATGAATAATAAACAGCTTGGTTGCTATGGCTTGTGCCGAAAGGGTGGGTTGGGTGGTGGCGCGTCGCGTTAATGGGAACACCACCCTTCGTCCAAAGCCCCCCCGGTTTTGCCGAAAGGGTGCGTTGGGAGCGTTGGGTCGCGTCGCGTTGACTGGAACCCCACCCTTCGTCCAAAGCCCCCCCCCCCCCCCCCCCCCGGTTTTGCCGAAAGGGTGCGTTGGTACTTTTTCTTACGTAATATCAAAAGAATTGAATTTATATTTAACCTTCAAACAACCATTTCAAAGAGGCTATCGTCCGGATCGGTTTACACTCTATTACAACTTGGTCTACAGCCAGTTGGTCTAATAGACTGTTTAATATCAGTTGGTCTAATATATACCAGTTGGTCTAGTCATCATTTCGTCCAATTACTGTTTGGTCTAATTGCTATTTGTTGTTTAATATCAGTTGGTTAGATATGAATTCAAAACTCGTCTTTTAACCCTATAAAGCCCAAGGGGGGGGGGGGCACATTGTGCCCCCTACCCGATTTTCATTCGCCACTCCTTCGCCCTTAATTCAGTTTTAACCAAATTTGGTGACTTTTCTAAAAATCTTATTCCAAACATTTTGACATATGATTAAGCTATATTTGATATTGCTGGTTGCCATGGCAACAATAAAACTGACAACCATGTCAGTCAGATTTTGCATATTTTTCTGTTCCAATTCCAATTACCCATATTATAATGTATAAAATGGGCGTTTCTTGGCTGAAATTTGCTGAAGGAGCAAAATGTGAAGTAATTATGGCCCTGAAATGTTCTTCCTATTATTTCCTTTGTTTTTCTGTGACAATGCCATAAAACAGTAGATATAATAGAGGTACTTGAAAATAACAGTATTTTCCAAAGATTGCCATTCTATTTTGTGTCATTTTGATTCCTCCACCCAAGTTATACCTCTAATATCATTTGTTTATCACATTATCAATCTGCAAACTTAAAATTCCGATATTATTGGTATATGAAATATGATAACTATATGCATGTACCTATTCCTAACAATACATCACAGGTCTCATAATGTATTTCTTTATTTTGTTATGAATAGCGCCCCCATGTAGTGACCTTGAGAAATTTCGACCATAAAAAATAATGAGCTTTGACTTGCAAATCATTTGTGGCAAATATGAAAAATATTGGTCTATGATAACACATAGTGGGGATAAAGAAATTATACAGAAAAATCATGTTTTTAGCATATTTCCTATGTATTTCTTTATATTTTGGTGAATAGCGCCCTCTATGTGTCACCATGAAAAAAAAAAATCAAGTATGCGGTCATGTAGACTATGAGTTGCTCTACCCATGTGCCGAATGTGACGATGAAACATCAAACAATAACATCAAGATAGCTTGGGCTTTATAGGGTTACATGAGAAAAAGAGAAAAAGTACCAACGCACCCTTTCGGCAAAACCGGGGGGGGGGGGGGGTTTGGACGAAGGGTGGGGTTCCAGTCAACGCGACGCGATCCAACGCTCCCAACGCACCCTTTCGGCAAAACCGGGGGGGGGGGGGGGGGCTTTGGACGAAGGGTGGTGTTCCCATTAACGCGACGCGCCACCACCCAACCCACCCTTTCGGCACAAGCCGGTTGCTATGCGGTCCTACACATGGATTACGCGTTGCAACATCAGGGTCATGTTATACGCGCGATGACGGTGATGCTCGCGTCAGACGCGAATGCACGGTAACTGCGGCGACGCGTTCACTGTGCACAGTGGCCATGGCCACTGCGAAGCACGGGTACCCGCTAGTTATAATAAAATTGTACATCATGACTTGTTATGTGGAGCAACACTACGGATAATATTTCTTGTTAGGAACGCAAACTAGAGCAACTGTTCTCCAAGCAGAAGTGTCTGAGCATTGAACCAGATAGCCACGAGTGTATATGTTTATGCAGCTGTCATTTGTATGACGCACCTCTTGACCCCCGGGAAAAGTGCGTCATGGTCGCGTCAAGTACCACCAATTTGATGATGCGTGGTACCGTCACGGGAGCAAAATGTCCGTCACATACTGACCCATTATGTGCGTCATAGTCGGTCATTTAACCAGAGTGTGTCAAAAGGTTCGTTAATATACTAATGATGCACAGGATAGAGTGCGTTAGTGTAGGCGTAGTGCACTCGAGGGTATTTACAATTGGGAAACATGCACTACATTGTAAATACCCGAGAGTGAGCTACGCCTACACTAACGCCACGAAATAATCCTGTGCATCATTTGTTTTATAAAATGGGTCGAAAATTCGAAAACTAACATCATTTTTCAGCGTTTTTCACGTACCTTTGTGGATCAAGACGTCCGAAGATGTTCGTCCCAAACTTTTACGCACGTCGCACTCGCGGAAGTCCCGCACATACAGTATAAGTATAATGGGGGGTTGGGTTTCCGGACACCCGCATGAAAACTTACTTATTTTACATAGAATATGCACCCTTTACCTTAAAGACTTGATATAGACTTCTCATATAGGCCTACTAGACAACATACTCTGAAAACGGCGTGAGAATTAACCTGCTAAATCGTTGGATTTGCTCTTCAAAGTGACTCCATGTACGTGTCCGGTCCCATAACGCTTGGTCTACTGTACTGTACAAAGTGTACGTATAGTACAGTATACGTACGTACGCCACATATGTTATGCACAAGGGAAGACAGGCCGGCCGGCCGGCAGCCCGAACTAGAAGTTGTTTACAGGATTGACGGCGCGTACGCGTATGCACGCAATTCATCAAAGGAGCCGCCGCGCGCACAGACGATCGGCAATCTACCATAGGATTACAGGCAGTGCAGTTGTACTGAAGTAAAGGAAGGAGGTGTGTCTCATTTCAGCGCTTCCTATTGGCTACATTCTTGAACCCATTTTATAATAGGACCGTCATGTAATTTTGCGAGGCTTCTTGCATGGTATCCCTCCGTAACAGAATAAAACAAACTCGCGATCGCGAGCCGGGCAAATTCACCGGCTCCTGAAAACGCGAAACTGACACAATTTTCATTCAGTTTTATTATAACATACTGATACTCACTTCATTCTCGTATGTCTTCTTTTTCTATCTGATGTCAGACTAAAGGTCTTTTCAGAAGGTTTGAGCACAAATTTGCTCAAAAAACCACACTACCAAACACGATTTGTGATTAAAATCATCACATACAGCCCGCGGCATCGCGAAGCTCGCTATCCTTCAATCGCATTCACTGCTGTAGTGTAGCATCGACCGACCGTCGACCGTGAAATCTGCTGCAAAACCATGTGCGTGATGTGGACCGTGTTGTACATGTATACAGTACAGGCGTACAGTACAGGCGTACATACACGTGTACAGAAGACGAGGCATGGCAGAGCAGAGGCCAGGCCGCGATTATTTTTTCCGTAACCCTAACCTGCCGATCGACACACAAACGATTATGGAACTACTGAGAGTCTTATTCATATTTATGAACAAAATATTTACGTCGATGTAGGGCAATTTGTTAATCAGTTGCAATACTGACAGTCTATTATTAACTTAAAATAGTAAATTCTATTCAAACACTAGCCATATAAACCATGTACCTAACTTAGGGTTTAATAAGGTTCGTGTTTAAATATAGGCAGGGGCTTCAATCAAGCTGTTTTCGAATCGGGGAAGGGGAGGCGGGAGGTTACGGAAAAAAATTACTGTGGCCATGCCAGGCCGTAGTTTCGCGAAACTAGATATAATAGTTCGAGGACATGCCATAGCAACGTGTAGGCCTATATATCAAAACACGCGTTTCTATGGGATGTCCATGAACTAGGGAACGGTTTTGAGAAATTCGAAGTCATTCGAAGTTGAAGTGGTCTTTTCCTATGCATTTTTAGGTGATCCGAGTATCCTCTCGAATCACCTTCTGTATCTGTACGGATTCTTTCTTTCTTTCTTTCTTCTTCTTCTTCTTCTTCTTCTTTCTTTCTTTCTTTATTTCTCCCCAAAAGTTGTGCAGAGGTTAGCTCAGAAAGTGATATGCCTATCAAGTTCATACTTATACCATGTATGTATCGTGTCCCAAAGACGACAGATCTAGTTATTTTTTGTTGTTGTTCATATCTCAAAAATTCGATTTCTTATTTTTTTTTCAACTGGTATTTGGGAGTCTTGTAATATATTTAAAATGTTGATAGAAATTTCTGAATATATTCAGAAAGTACGCCTAGGCGCCTACTGTTTGGATAAACGGTAAACATAGTCTACGTTCGATACGAAGAAATCATTACGTCTTTCACTTGAGGAAAAACATACAAAACAAACAAACAAACAAAAAACACGTACGAACGAATGTTGATAGCCAAAACCAGGGAGGTGGAAGAAAGACCTCCCTGGCCAAAACTTTGATAAGTAATAAGCAGTTATGATGAGCGTGAACTGAAATTAATTGTCACGATTTTGCTGTCTAACCAGGTGATGACTGCATCTCATTGAACCTACTCGTAGTGAATTTCTCTGGGCATACGAGACCTTTTTATTTCTGTGATTGCATTTTTAATTGACTGATTAATCGATCTTTTTTTTTTTTAGTGTTCAGGGAACATAAGATATTCGATCAAGTACACTATATTCGACTGTTTGATGTTTCCTACTATGCGCCAAAAGAAAGGCTATAGAATCACGATATTTTTGCAATGATTCCTTTAATTCAACTAATGAGCTGGTTCTTCGATCGATATTTCCAGGATATTTACACGCTGTTTATTCCAGCGCGCGCATTCTTTCGTCTGGCACGCACCTGGGTGTGGCACCTGCTTTTGTGGAAATTTCCACAAGGGGAGAGAGGTGGGGTGTCAAGTTTCTTATCGAGCCGAAGAGACTGCATGTAACACAATCTCTTCGCTCTGATTTATTGTCATTCGTGCTTTCCCCTTATTCTTTGCTGATGTTGGTAAAATCAGACAACTTGTCTAAAATTTGTCACAAATTTTCTTTAGGTATGGAAGAAGAGAAAGGGGAAAGGAAAAGAGAAAAAAAGAGGAAAGAAGAAGAAGGCCAAGGGGAAGGAAGAACCTGGGGTGTTAAGTTGGATTGACATTTTCGGGGGAATTGGCGACTGTGACCTCTAAAGTCTCTAACAACATGTTAGAGGTCATTTTTAGTGTTTGGGTTAACTGGGGGGGGGGGGGGAACATTTCTGATGGGGGAAATGCCTCATAACCCCCCCCCCCCCCCACCCTCTCACTCTCTCTCTCTCTTTAACTTATGTGAATTTTAACACTTCAATCTATCTTTTAGGCCCGTGAAGATTAAACCTAGCAGAATTAGATTATTATCCATAATCATATAGATCTAGGCCTTACAAAGAAATACAGTGTCACTCACGTCGTTACAAGTCGCGACGACGTGGAATCGGGGAAATCTCCACCGACTCCCGTCCTCAGATTTAGAAGACGACCCGAGGGTAAGAATTTGAGACGTCACCTCGTACTAAGCTTGACGTTCGGTCTGGCGTTAGAAAGCTGCCTAATGCAATGAAAAACCCCCACCCCATTCCTAAATAATCCAAACTGCCTTTAGAGCCACGTTCTATTACAACCACAACACACAAAAAAATGTAAATAAAAACAAACACAAAACAATAAATAAATATATATTTTTTTAAATTGTTCCAAATTCGAATAGACTAATAGTAATATAAATCTTAGGGCTTACCTTTATATCAGATGCCATGTACATGGCTTCCTGTGTTATCTTGTTCCGGTAACATGTGGGTTATGAAATTATAATCATCATGATTTAAAAAAAAAAAATTGATCAAATGGAATTATAAACACTTTAAAATTAAAGAAATCGCGTAAATCAGAAATAATTTGTTTTATGTGTTTATCATTAATAATGATCAAGTCACTTGGTCTAATATCTAAATGAGACTCCATGAGTTTCTTCAGCAGTGGGCTCGCTTTTGACGACATATTTTTGTATCTTGACTCGACTCGACCAAGGGCGTACCGAGGGGGGGTGTTTTGGGTGTTCAAACACCCCCCTTTGCCAAAAGGGGGGTGTTTGAGGTGTTCAAACACCTCCCTTGGGCAAAAGGGAGGTGTTTGAGCTGTTCAACACCCCTCTTCAGCAATGTTTAGATGTTGACAAATGAAACAAAAGCTGTCTTTACCGCTTTTATTTCCGTTTTGAATTCCGCCTTTCCTTTCTTTTGTGTTCATTTTCTCTCTCTCTTCCTTGTTTTATCTTAATGTTTGTGTGGACGATGACACATTATGGAGTTACATAATATACGCACTAAAGAACTCGTGTACAGTACGTGTTAATACTACGTTACCGCACCGCGCGCGAAGCTGACGCGCAAACAGTAGACATTCCCGATCCCTACCTTGCTTTCTGACCGAATCGCGGAGATACACGTACATTGCGCAAAATGTTCAGCGTTTACCGGTATTATACCGTACGCGGTACCGTAAATTGTATATGATGCATAATATTATGTGTGTACAATGCATGCTGCGCTGCAGCCTATTATAGGCACATTGCATGCTAAGTTAGTAGTATCAACTACCAACAGTAGCCATGGTGGCGTATCTAGGGGGGGGGGGGGCAAGGGGGGCACGTGAAAAAAAAACGAGAAAAAGAAGAAGAAGAAAAAAAAACCGACGAAGAAAAAAAGAAGAAGAAGAAAAAAAACCCCTCGCCCGGACGGGGGGAAGGAGAATGGGGGGGGGGGGGGGGGAGGGGGCAGAAAACCAAATCAAACAAGATGAAAACAAAACATTAATTCCATGTTTTGTAACGCTGAAATATAAAAATTTTCGGCTCGCTCGCTGCGCCCGCTCGCCAAAATTTATCAAAAAAAAAGAAATAAGAAGAACAAAACGTAGTGATGACGTGGAAATATAAAAATTTCGGCTCACTCACTCGTAGTAATTTAGAGTATTTTTCCAAGTCCTTAGTTTGTTGGCATAAATCGTTATCTATGAAGCCGTCACTATATCTTGATTAGAATTGTAAGATTTAATAACCAGAAAATGACAAGAATTCCATGTTTTGCAAGGTGAAATACAAAAATTGTCGGCTCGCTCGCTGCGCTCGCTCGCCAAAATTTATCAAAATTTATCAGATTTTATATCACCCCTCACAAAAACCCTTTTAAGTGCTCGAAAAGCATATCAAGTGGACTTTTTTAAGTCCCTACCGGGATGGGATTGGGGTTGAACACTGCTGGTATAAATCGTTATCTATAAGACCGTCACTATATCTTGATTAGAATTGTCATTCGAAGATTAAATAACCAAAAATGACAAGAATTCCATGTTTTGTAAGCTGAAATACAAAAATTTTCGGCTCGCTCGCTGCACTCGCTCGCCAAAATTCTTCAATATCTATTACATTTAAATCACCCTCAAAAGACCCCTTCTAAGTGCTTGAAAAAGCATATCATGTGGACTTTTGTTAAGTCCCTACCGGGATGGGGTTGGACACTGTTGGTATAAATCGTTATCTATAAGGCCGTCACTATAGTTAGAATTGTAATTCGAAGATTTAATAACCAAAAATGACAAGAATTCCATGTTATGTATAAAGCTGAAATATAAAAAATTTCGGCTAGCTTGCTGCGCTCGCTCGCCAAAATATATCAAAATTTAGGGTTGCCTATTACATTTCAATCACCCTCAAAAGACCCCTCTTAAGTGCTTCAAAAAGCATATCATGAGGACTTTTTTTTTTAAGTCCCTACCGGGATGGGGTTGGGGTTGAACACTTTTTCAGAAATTAGGGGCGCAATTTTCGCGCTTGCCCCGGGCGCCGTTTTCCCTAGATACGCCACTGACTACCAAGTACAGTCAGTATAGTAGCCTACTGGAAGCAGCAAGCTCTGGAAGCTCTGGGAGTAGCAAGTTACTTGCTATTCAATGTAATTAGTAATAGCACATGGACTTGGTAATCTTTAGTAATACAGTCAAACCTGCCTTAGCGGCCACCTCTCTATAGCGGCCACCTGTTTATAGCGGCCACTGAAAAATCCCCCCGAGAGAAAAGCCATGTTAAAGACCCTGTGTATAGCGGCCACCTGTCTAACGCGGCCAGCGGCCACAACTTTTGTTTCCCGCGGTAGATTTTAACCTGTCTATAGCGGCCAAAAACCCGATGGAGCCGTAGCCGAGCTGATAATTCAGGGTGTTTTTCTGCTTTTTAGCCGTGCCAGTCATTTCTGGGCAACATTCAGTGATCGCCACCGTTGCATTCATCACTTATTCAGTCACAATAATGCACTAATTCATGACTGTGCACATGCTACATCTAGTGTACTGTGCAACAATTTCATAAACACCGGCATTGTTCTATGCATGATACACACGTGTGCATACGTACACACATAAATGTACATGTATATACAACAATGATACATGTACATGTAGGCAATGCACACAAAGTTGACCCGATTACCTGTCTATAGCGGCCACCTGTCTATAACGGCCACTTTTTCCGTATCCCTTGGGTGGCCGCTATAGACAGGTTTGACTGTAGTAGATATGAATTTTTTCAATGACTGAAAGTTAAAACTGAAAGATAACTGAGTGTGAGTCTACAAATTGTGGTTGGATGACTTTATTGCGCCTAAAATTCACTATAGATATCTAGGTCTAGGAACAGTGGCGTAACTATGGGGGACATGGGGGGGGGGGCACGTGCCCCCCCCCCCCCCCCAATCCGCTGGTAAAAAAAAAGAAACAAGGGAAAAAAAAACCTACGAAAATGGTAATTCAAGGGTTAGTAAACTGCTTTTGAAATCGACATGAAAGAATGTTCAAGAAAAAAAGATATTTTTCTAAGATTTCTTTTAACCATAATAAAGAGGTATAACATTGTTCAAAAAGCCCGGAGTCGACAAAAGATTGTGATTCAGCGTGACTCCTGGTTGGCATTTTGAATACAAGCAGGATGTGCGCAGTGACTCAGAATATCGGAATGGCAAAAAGAGTCGCTGCAATGTTGCGCAATGTGATGTTTGATAGGTTGTACACATTTGCTATCAAAGCTTGATCATTGATTATGCAGTGTTGCTATACATACTAGTCTATATTAAAATGCCTCGCATTGCAAATAATAAGACTTGACCTTGGCTATTTCCTAAATTTTCCATCTACAGTCAAACCTGTCTATAGCGGCCACCCAAGGGATACGGAAAAAGTGGCCGTTATAGACAGGTGGCCGCTATAGACAGGTAATCGGGTCAACTTTGTGTGCATTGCCTACATGTACATGTATCATTGTTGTATATACATGTACATTTATGTGTGTACGTATGCACACGTGTGTATCATGCATAGAACAATGCCGGTGTTTATGAAATTGTTGCACAGTACACTAGATGTAGCATGTGCACAGTCATGAATTAGTGCATTATTGTGACTGAATAAGTGATGAATGCAACGGTGGCGATCACTGAATGTTGCCCAGAAATGACTGGCACGGCTAAAAAGCAGAAAAACACCCTGAATTATCAGCTCGGCTACGGCTCCATCGGGTTTTTGGCCGCTATAGACAGGTTAAAATCTACCGCGGGAAACAAAAGTTGTGGCCGCTGGCCGCGTTAGACAGGTGGCCGCTATACACAGGGTCTTTAACATGGCTTTTCTCTCGGGGGGATTTTTCAGTGGCCGCTATAAACAGGTGGCCGCTATAGAGAGGTGGCCGCTAAGGCAGGTTTGACTGTATATGAAACACACACACTCACAAACACAAACAAATTAGGGGATGCTCTATATAAAGTACAGATTTTGGACATCCTTCTCCCGCTTGGTCACTTCGACGCCCCCTCGCTGGTCATACCTCCCCCAATCATGAACATAAACCGACACCCTTGACTACCAGTGGCGGATCCAGGGGGCGCACCGGGCGCCCCCTCCCTCCAATGCGAAAAAAATATACATGTAGCTACAAACGACAGTTTTTGGACGGTAAAATGTCAAAATTTTTAAGATCGCTCGCCTCGCTCGCTCGCATTTAGATATGCCATTCTCCTGATGTTACTGCCAGTAATTGCTAGCAGTTGCGCCCGGTGCGCCCCCCCCCCCCCCCGAATTCCAAAGCGAAAAAATATAGCTACAAACGGCAGTTTGGGGACTGTAAAATGTCAAAATTTTCAAGCTCGCTCGCTTCGCTCGCTCGCATTTAATCGTTATGCAATTCTCCTGATGTTGCTGTCAGTAATTGCCAGCAGCAATTACGCCCGGTGCGCCCCCTCCCCTTAATTTCCAAAGCGAAAAAATATAGCTACAAACGGCAGTTTTTGGACTGTAAAATGTCAAAATTTTCAGGCTCGCTCGTTTCGTTCGCTCGCATTTAATCGTTATGCAATTCTCCTGATGTTGCTGTCAGTAATTGCCAGCAGTTGCGCCCGGTGCGCCCCCTCCCCTTAATTTCCAAAGTGAAAAAATATAGCTACAAACGGCAGTTTTTTGACTGTAAAATGTCAAAATTTTCAAGCTCGCTCGCTTCGCTCGCTCGCATTTAACCGTTATGCAATTCTCCTGATGTTGCTGTCAATAATTGCCAGCAGTTGCGCCCGGTGCGCCCCTCCCCTTAATTTCCAAAGCGAAAAAATATAGCTACAAACGGCAGTTTTTGGACTGTAAAATGTCAAAATTTTCAAGCTCGCTCGCTTCGCTCGCTCGCATTTAATCGTTATGCAATTCTCCTGATGTTGCTGTCAATAATTGCCAGCAGTTGCGCCCGGTGCGCCCCCTCCCCTTAATTTCCAAAGCGAAAAAAATATAGCTACAAACGGCAGTTTGGGGACTGTAAAATGTCAAAATTTTCAAGCTCGCTCGCTTCGCTCGCTCGCATTTAATCGTTATGCAATTCTCCTGATGTTGCTGTCAGTAATTGCCAGCAGTTGCGCCCGGTGCGCCCCCTCCCCTTAATTTCCAAAGCGAAAAAATATAGCTACAAACGGTAGTTTGGGGACTGTAAAATGTCAAAATTATCAACAATCGTTATGCATTTCTCCTGATGTTACTGCCAGCAACTGCCAGCAGTTGCACCCGGTGCAACCCCCTTAATTTCCAAAGCATATATATATATATATACATATATTATTATATATAGCTACAAACGGCAGTTTGGGGACTGTAAAATGTCAAAATTTTCAAGCTCGCTCGCTCCGCTCGCTCGCATTTAATTGTACAGTTATGCAATTCCATGAGGTGCCCCCCCCCATGTTTTGACCCACGGTACGCCACTGAACACCCCCCTTTAAAAAATCCTGGGTACGCCTATGCAGGACAGTACCACAGGACAGTACCGCAGGAAAGTACCACAGGATAGTACCACAGGACAGTACCACACGACTTGTCCTGTGGTATTTTGGGACGTACCACAGGGCCGTACCACAGGACAGTACCACAGGATAGTACCACAGGACAGTACCACACGACTTGTCCTGTGGTATTTTGGGACATACCACAGGACAGTACCACAGGAATTGTCCTGTGGTATTTAGGGACGTACCACAGGACAGTACCACAGGGCAGTACCACAGGACAGTACCACAGGACAGTACCACAGGACAGTACCACACGACTTGTCCTGTGGTATTTTGGGACGTACCACAGGACAGTACCACAGGGGAGTACCACAGGACAGTACCACAGGATAGTACCACAGGACAGTACCACACGACTTGTCCTGTGGTATTTTGGGACGTACCACAGGACAGTACCACAGGGCAGTACCGCAGGACAGTACCACAGGAAAGTACCACAGGACAGTACCACACGACTTGTCCTGTGGTATTTTGGGACGTACCACAGGACAGTACCACACAAATTGTCCTATGGAATTTTGGGACATACCACATTACAGTACGACAGGAATTCCTGTGGTAATTTTCGATGTATACCACAGGAGAGTACCACAGGAACTGTCCAAAATCCCACAGGAAAATCATAATATGGTGCTATTCCACACAGAATTACCACACAGCAAACTAAATTCGTAAGTACCACAGAAAAATGCTACAGGATATTCATTTATTCAAATTAAATTCGTAAGTACCACAGAAAAATGCTACAGGATATTCATTTTTTTTCTTAACATTTTATACCAGAGGACTTTCACATCAGGAGAATATCAAACAGCAGTACCACACAGGAGTACCACACAGGAAAATTGTAAGGCAGAATCAACTGAAATTTATAACAAAAATATAAACAAAAAAGCACATATTAATATTCCTCAATTAATTGATAGATGAGGTATGCTGTGAATTACAGCAATTGATTTGTCATTACTTATCCTGTCCTATACTCCTACAGTATTACCTATTTAGTGAAAGTGCTGATGTTAAGCATGAGACATTTCATAAGGACTTCTGTGGTACTCCTGTGGTACTCCTGTGGTACTCCTGTGGTACAAATTTTTACATAGCTCATGAATATTCATAAAAAGCACTCTAGATTTTAGAAAATACATATATGACGTTAAAAGTCAAGGTATTAATGATGGGACTTACTTTGAACTTTATGAAAGATTGTCTAATTGTGTTATGTTATTCCCAGTATCATAGATATTGCTATGAAAGTGTAATTTCATATCTTGATAATAAAGTATAATCGAGTTAGTAACCATGCCTTAATGCTTTACGGATAGACGACCATATACATATGTACTGATACAGTCGATGGCTACCTAGGAATAGAATATGATTATATAGATCTATTATAGAACTAGATTGGCACTTATGCCATTAGACTCTCGTTTGAGGTTATATGTTAGGAGAGGACAGGTTATTAAGTAGGGCCATGTTTGTCCTGAAATCCATCACTCACCTATCAGGAATATTCCTTGATATGTGGCCAAAATTCTCCCAGATTTTTTTTTTCGATCTGTCTTGTGTGGTACTCTCCTGTGGTACCATGGAAATGCTGTGTGGTACTGCCCTGTGGTAATGCTGTGTGGTAATGATCGACCTGTGGTACTGTCCTGTGGTACTGTCCCAAAATACCACAGGACAGTTCCTGTGGTACTGTTCTGTGGTACTAGTCCTGTGGTACTGCCCTGTGGTACGTCCCAAAATACCACAGGAATTCCTGTGGTACTGTCCTGTGGTACTGTTCTGTGGTACCGGTCCTGTGGTACTTTCCTGTGGTACTGCCCTGTGGTACATCCCAAAATACCACAGGAATTCCTGTGGTACTGTCCTGTGGTATGTCCCAAAATACCACAGGACAATTCCTGTGGTACTGTCCTGTGGTACTTTCCTGTGGTACTGTCCTGTGGTACCGTCCTGTGGTAATTACCACAGGAGTACCACAGGACTTTTTCGTAAGGGCATTTGATTTTAGGACAATGGGGAGGCATTTTATCTCAATGAATTGATCTACAGTTGTATATAGGCCTACATGCAGTAATATATGTAGAGTCTGGTATGAACATTCATTCTTACAACACTTAAAAAACTAAAATGAAAAAAAAAAAAATGTGTGACCAGTCTACCCATGAACCACTTACTGAAATATCACAATGGATGTTATTAGGCAGAGAATAGAAATGGACAGTACTAATTCCCCACATTAAATTTTTTTTTGTCTACTACCAGAAGCAGTTCCTTCTATCAAAATCTTTATCTAACTTTCAGTTCGGGCTTTATTTGAAAATGACAAAAGGCAGGCCAAAGTTAACATCATCCTGAAGTGGGCCATTCATGATTAAATTAAAGACACAAATGGCACTCCTATTTTTCAAATTGGACTAGTAAAGCATACCTCCATGTAATGAGCTTGTCCTCTCATAAGCATATTTCTTGGGGTAGTTGGAAATTAAGACAAATTAATTGACTCCTTTCAAGATTTCAATTTTATCTACATGCAAAATGTATAATTAACATAAATGAATCCACTAAAAGACTAACAGACAACATAAACACACACACACACACACACACACACACACTTGTATAATATTTGTCAACACAACAGCCTCCAAAAAAAGACTGAGTTGGTAAACAAATAGCTTGTTACCAATTAATGTGATTGCAATTGTTTTGTTTTTGCAAGAAAATGAAGAAAAAAAGAAAGAAAATGCATGGAAGAAACTGAGAAGTTGTGTTTCAATCAAATCTAACTTGCATTTCCAGTTACCCCTCCTTCCATGTCCTCTGATTTCATCTGCTTCATCTTGGATATTCTCTTGTATGCATACTGTGTGCTATGTGTTTAAATACATGCACTTGTCATTATCTGTGATGGATGGTGTTTTTGTAAAAACTGTGTCATACATGATACATACCGGTAGTATGTATACAAATTGTACAACCTAAATATGGTAGCATTGGGCAATAAAGTTATAACTTAAATTCCTAATTCAAGGACGATATATGAAGAACTCCACATTTTTTTTTTTTTCATGGAAAGTACACATTACCTCATCTTGTTACAGGCATGTTATATGTAAGGCCAATATTATTCCCCCGGCTTTCTGAAAGAAGCAAGTCAAGTGCTCCTTCATTATGCTAGAAAAAAAAATATGATGAATGCTTTCATACATTGTTTTCTTTATACACTGTCTTGCAGTGATGTCACAGACGTGTGTTTTTCTGATCCATTGATGGTGGCTAACTCAGATTGTCAGATCTTCCTTTAATGGAAACCTAAACCCACACCACAGAAATGTGGATTGAGTGAAAGCAGCAATGTTTTAGTAAAACTCATCAGTGAAAGTTCGAGGAAAATCGGACAATTGATGCAAAATTTATGAATTTTTAAAATTTTGGTGTTGGAACTGCTGGATGAGGAGACTACTAATGGTTATGGTGTCATCTGTGGACAACAATATAAAGAAAATATAAAGGGAAGTCCACAAAAATCATTTTTCATGAAAATTGCACATTCCATCAAATTGATACTGACATATGTTAGCAGTGTAGCAATTATTCCCCCTGCTTTCTGGAAGCAGTTAGTCAAGTGCTCTTTCATTATGCTAGAAAAGGGAATTTTGGGGGAATTGCCTTTATATTTTCTTTATATTGTTGTCCACACATAATGTAAAAGTGGAAATCTTTGCAGTGTTGAAATTTTCACGCATTTCGCGCAACCAAAAACTAACGCAAATAAAAGCATGCGAATATTTTTGTCTGCCGTATGTTCCAGTAGTTGGGGTCTTTGAGTCCGCGGAGTTAAAAACATGCAAAACTCTTCTTACCCCACTGAGCGCGAAAAATTAGTCACGCAAAAATATCCACTTTTACAGTACTTCTTGTTGTTTTAGTTTTAATGGCATGTATCATAATCTCTAGTAGCCTCCTCATCCAGCAGTTCCAACACCAAAACTTTAAAGGACAAGTTCACCTTCATAAACATAAGGATTGAGAGAATGCAGCAATATTAGTAGAACACATCAGGGAAAGTTTGAGGAAAATTGGACAATCGATGCAAAAGTTATGCATTTTTAAAATTTTTGTGTTGGAACCGCTGGATGAGGAGACTACTACAGCTTGTGAGTCATATGCGTACAACAGTATAAAGAAAATGTAAAGAAAATTCAACATATTTTCACTTTTTTCGCATAATAAAAGAGCACTTGACTTGCCTCTTTCTAAAGGCAGGGGGAATAATATTACCCATAACATTTGTCGGTAACGAGTCGGGGGAATGTGTACTTTTTTCAAAAGATGAAATTTTGTGAAATTCTCTTTATATTTTCCTTACATTGTTGTACGCATGTGACATCTAAGTTATTCACACACTGCAGTAGTCTTCTCATCCAGCGGTTACTGCACAAAAACTTCAAAAATTCATAACTTTTGAACGGATTGTCCGATTTTCGTCAAACTTTCAATGATGTGTTCTACTAATATTGCTACATTCTCTCAATCCTTATGTTAATGAAGGTGAACTTGTCCTTTAAAAATTCATGACTTTTGTATCAATTGTCTGATTTTCCTCAAACTTTCACAAATTTGTTCTGTTGCTGCTTTCAATGAATCCACATTTCTTTTTGGGTTTGGGTTTGGGATTCCTTTTAACTCCAGTGATGTGTTCTACTGATATTGCTGCATTTACTCAATCCACATGTTTATTTAGGCACCATTCCCCTCTAATGCTCAACTCTCACCTAACAACTCTCAACCTGGAAAGAACAATTTGTCAACACAGCAGTCAAGTCCTAACTGCTCTCTGCAAAAATAATTATCTGAAAAGCGAAGTACAGTGATCATCACAGAATTGCTTTGTTGCAAATGCATTCATTGTACAGTGTGACTGCATATTCTGCCTCAAAATCTAGTAGTAGAGTGCCCAAACCAAGACTAAAGTGAAATTTTATCACTTCACAAGTACCTTTTGTTCCTCTTGTTACATGTATTACATTCAGTTGGTATTTCTTACTGGTTTGGCATACCACAGCAAATGGACACAATTGTGCATGACTGCATTAGGTATTGACAGCTAAAACTGACAAGGAAGAAAGAAACTCTAGTGACTAAAAACTGATGGGAAATTGGAGCCAAAACAACAAAAAAGCAAACAATCCTACTGAAACAAATCAAGCCACACAGCCAAACTCACAATGTGAATCAAATGTAAGTAAAATACCACAGGTAACTGGATAAGCCGACCTCTAGAAGAGCTCTGTCTGTCTTCAGTATATACAGTCAACCTCGCGTAAGTCGACATCGCATAAGTCGACAACTCGCTTAAGTCGACACAATAAAAAAGTCCCGATTTTTGCCTTTGTTATTCCTTGAAAATTTCTTCGTCTTAGTCGACATTTATAAGTCGACAACTCGCGTAAGTCGACCTGATTTTTTAGTGCCAACTGAGCTAAAATACGTGTTAATTCCCTCGTCTAAGTCGACATAATTTTTTCGCTCAAAATATTCTCGCCATTCTCTGAAAAAGAATTGTTTTCCCGCTCCGATTCGCAGCATTTCTACTCGGTAATTCGCTAGTGTACGGCGCGGTAGCGTTTGCGCCACGCGTCCATTGTCTTCACTACGCCAAAATAGAAAGGGCATACATGTACACTCATTTACTAGTCTATACATTGCGGGAGAATTACATGTGGTACCGAAAGTAGTTCGCTCTCCCCCTTTTCTCCTTCTCGTTATTCTCAAAACGCACACATTTTGTAAATCTATAGGTCCTAGTAGAGAATCATTATCAGAACATAAAATAGGTGTTTCCGTTTATCCGAATATTCTTACGTTGATTACATGTATATCGAAACCGAATTAGAAACCTGGGCCCATTTTTGGAAAATAAATTAAAATGCAACTACATGTAACTAAATCCAACTAAAAATCAAACGCAGGTGTATCAAATCACGTGCAACATTGCACATAAACGCAAGTGCGTTACTGGAAAGGCTTGCGTTTGATAATATCGTAAATATGAAACTAGAAAATAGTTGTACGAACCTGAAACTCAATTGCGTTTAAACGCAACTTTAAAAATCAAATGAAGTCCATCAAATCACGCGCAACGCTGTATTCAAACGCAAGAGCATTGCAGAGAAGACTTGCGGTTTTCGTATAAGAAACTATAGAAACTGCGTCTAAAAGCTTCTCTTTTAACATCCAAGGAGATGCGTTATTGTTGAAAAGTTTTGCATTATTTTTTTATTTCGTACGCAAAATCAAAAATTAAACGCAACTCTGAAAATCAAATACAGTTGCAAGTCCATCATATCACACGGAACGCTGAAAAGACTTGCGTTTGATAATCATACGAAACTAGAAAATTTTAGGGAACTTTTTTCTAAAACTCAATTGCGTTTAAACGCGATTCTAAAAATCAAATGCAAGTCCATCAAATCACACGCAACGCTGTGTTTAAACGCAAGAGCGTTGCAGAGAAGACATGCAGTTTTTGTACGAAACTATAAGAAACTGCGTTTAAACGCATCTCTAAACATCTACGGAAGTGCGTTATTGTTGAAAAGACTAATTTGCATCATTTTATTCTGTATACGCAAAATTAAAAAGTGAACGCAACCCCGGAAATCAAATGCAAGTCCATCAAATCACACGGAACGCTGAAAAGACATGCGTTTGATAATCATACGAAACTAGAAAATTGTAAGAAACTTAAACTCAATTGCGTTTAAACGCGATTCTAAAAATCAAATGCAAGTCCATCAAATCACACGCAACGCTGTGTTTAAACGCAAGAGCGTTGCAGAGAAGACTTGCAGTTTTTGTACGAAACTATAAGAAACTGCGTTTAAACGCATCTCTAATCATCTACGGAAGTGCGTTATTATTGAAAAGACTTGCATCATTTTATTCCGTATACGCAAAATTAAAAATTGAACGCAACCCCGGAAATCAAATGCAAGTCCATCAAATCACACGGAACGCTGAAAAGACTTGCGTTTGATAATCATATACGAAACTAGAAAATTGTAAGAAACTTAAACTCAATTGCGTTTCAACGAAATTCTAAAAATCAAATGCAAGTCTATCAAATCACAAGCAACTCTGTATTTAAAACGCAAGAGGGTTGCAGAAAAGACTTGCGGTTTTTTGACGAAACTAGATACTGCGTTTAAACGCGCAAAAATCTCTACGGAAGTGCGTATTGTTGAAAAGACTTGCATTATTTTTTGTTTCGTAACGGAACTTTCGCCATGACTGAACTTAGTCTGCACTAGCAGGGGAAAGACATCGCAACATTTACACGTTTCAAACTACCGAAACGCATGCTGCTTCACGAAATGTCAATGAAAACAATGTAGTAGCAAATTACTGTTACAGTTCGCTATGCCGAAGGTTTGAATCTCAGACCAAAGTTAAATTAGTCCAACGTTGGGAAGTGATTTGTTTTTACGAAGGTTAGTAATCCGAAAGATGTCGTTTTTTATCAAACCTTTTCTTCTTCTTTTTATTTCAGACTGGCATGCGCCGTACAGAGCGGTAATGTTGCGAATCGGAGCGCGAGAACAATTCATTTTCAGAGTATGGCAATAGAAATTTAAGCAAAACAAATATGGCGACTTAGGGAAGGAAAATCACACATCATATTTCAACTCAGTCGGCACTGAAAAGTTCTCTCGACAGAATCATACGAATTCACACGCATATCTTCGCAGCAACGCATTTGAATTTAAATCGAAAAGTTGCATGCAATTTGGGGGATATGCGTTTGATTTTTCAAATCAAATTTAAAACGTGCAGTGTCTAGAAACGGGTCCAGGTTTCCGATCCCGCTCTCTCAAAATCTCTCTAGAGATTTGGGGATTTTGCGTTGTCGTTACTAATCCGCGCGAGATTTATGCATGATCTAAAACATAATTGTTGTTAATGTCAGTAGGTATGTTTTGGCGGCAAAGGAGTAAGATTTGGGTAGCGTTCCGCATCGTAATCTCACTCTGTATAGGGGAAATTAGTGTTCATTTATAAGTCGACAAAATGTCGACTTACGCGTAAGTCGACTTTCGCGTAAGTCGACGTGTTTTTCTCAGTCCCGATTATGTCGACTTACGCGAGGTTGACTGTACTGTATACTAGCTTGTACTTTGCATACATTGTACATGTACCACATATGTAGCATTATTCATAAATCACATGTACAATGACTTTGACTCTGATAAGGTTGGATGTACTTCAGCTTATGCACAATACGTAACAGAATTCATTCAATAAAATGCAAATAAAGCACAAATAGACAATAAATACATTCCTTGGTACCACACTGCAAGGAAAGGAAAATACTTTATACAATGTATCATTGTTTCATTCATCCTGGGAACAATAAAATGCCAGATGCATGTGAAAGGTTACTCAAATGCATTTAAGAATGCTTACTTTGGAAGATACTTGTGATGTGGTACTTTTGTGCCTTAAAAAGAAGATATCCACACAAGTTAATCAGAGTAAAATTTGTTACAAAACTGGAAAATTTAATACAAATAATGCCTTCTGCATGTAGGATGAAATTCGTGTAACCAATTCCAAGGCTTTAAGAAATTGATCACATACAGAGTGATTAAAATCTGTGGAAAAAATACATTGTGAGCTAATAATAATCACATATAATGCACAAAATGTGATTCAGAAAACAAAGATTAATTCTTTTCATCCATCAATCTTTCTACTTTATAAGCACCAAAATATACAAAGTCAAAGGTTACTGTTATACATTTGTGTTGTTTCACAAGCATTTAACATGAACATTCACAAATACTTGACCTTTGAACCCTGACCATTGCCATAGTTGCCAAACATTTACTCTGATGAAAACTGCACTGGCAATTCATTGCCATACCAAGATTGACTATACTTCATTTCAAATATTGAGAAGTTATTGACCACACAATAAAATCTCTAAAATTAGTGTAAGACTAGGACCTGTAATCAATGCCAGATGTGAAAAAATCAGAAAATTCATCTATGTCTCATAAATCAATAAGTTGTATCACATCATACAAATCATACTCAGATTGTTAGACAGATAACAGAAAAATGTTGCAAGCAAACCATGTTATGTTCTGACTTTCCTTGCTGGCTTTCCCCTCCACTAATCCAGCCAAAAACCTTCAAGAATCAAGATTTTCAAATATCAACAATCTGTCTTTTTGTACTTAAATCCACCTACAAAGTCTGACTAAATTATTATGAACGCTTCTACATGAGTGTGTACAAAATGTCTAAAATGTTGGGAATTGGCCTTGACCTGTATGAGAATTCATCAGTAAATCATGCCTTCACATTTCATTCTCATACTACTGATACTCATAAAAATCTCATAATGAACACCGTATATTATAAAATGGGCTTTAGAATCTCTGCAATCTGATT
>NW_027272947.1:0-55034 GCF_040938485.1 Diadema antillarum
ATTGGAGTGAATTTTGAGTGAAAATGTTCATTTTCACTCATTTTGGAGTGACCTCAGGGATCACTCGAAGATTTTGGAGTGATCTCTGACGTCACTCTTAAACGAGTGAAAATGAACATTTTCACTCAAAATTCACTCCAATTTCACTCTAGATTCACTCTTTTTTGTATTCACTCCTTCAAGAGTGAATATTTTCACTCGATTTCTTTTAGAGAGTAAATGGAAGGATTTTGGTGCATTCTGACCAAGGAAAAGTGCCGACTGAGGCAATGGAAATCTCATACCCTATTGGTTTGTATTTGCCACTGCAACACACATAAAATGATTTATGGAAACATGAAAGATTTTAAAATTCTGCAACTTTCTTCTTTCATGCCTATTCTCAATAGAACTTCTTTCCACTGTTTGTTTGAATTTACTGGATTCACAATTAGGCCAAAAAAAGAAAAAATGGTTTGTTTGCCCTTCGCGACCGACCGAAAATCACGGAAATTTCGGGTCGGTTTTTTGTTGTTGTTTTGTTGGTTTTTTTTTTCATTTTTGCTCTTTCAAGTTTATTTTTTTCCACAAATTTCATCTTCTGCAAATTTGTGAACGGTTTTAAACCCAAAATTATCCATTTTAAACTAAAGAAAGAGTGAAAAAAAAGTCTAAAAATGTTTTTTCATCTTAACGACCCGTCGTAATCGTGTTCGGGCGGGGCCGCAGGCTATACGTTTTATAGCATGCATTGCATGCTAGCTACCTTTTTGGCTCACGTGTGCATATCAGAGGTAATGCGCTAGCCTAGCTAGCAGTACCGGCCGCGGCGCAGCGCAGCGCGACTGCCAAGATGGCTACTTGTGCAGCATCCGTTACCAGCTCTCATGGCACCAAAACTGTTTGGAGTTGATTTGCCAGCATCTCACTGGAAGGTACTTTTTTGGAGCTGTTTGCAAAATTAAACAAAGGCTGCGTTTATCATCTTTCCCCTGTTTGAAACGGATTTCAAAAGCCGTTTCCAAAGCCCTTTAGAAACGGCTTCCAAAATAGTTGCATTTTATCAACTCATCGCGAACACGAAAACTGGCCTTGTCACTTCGCTGCTGCATTGCGCAATTTGACTTAGAGGAGAAGGGGTCCATACTGTAGCCGTAGTAGGCCTACAAAGCCGTTTCAAAAGAGCTTGGAGTTTATCTTGCTTCAAAGGGCTTCTAGAAACAGGTTTCTGGAAACCTGTTTCGGAAACCTGTTTCTGAAAGCACAAATTTGCGGCTTTCGAAAAGGCTTTCCGAACCCCATAATCAAAACAGCTTTGCGTTTATCAACCCGTAAAAAATTCCTTGAAAGCCGTTTGGAAAACCTGTTTCTGTCGAGAAAAAGAGTTGATAAACGCACCCAAAGATGAACGTTATAAGTGTTTGTCACTGAGTGTTTCTGCCTCGCCTATACCGGGCCCTGGCAAGACGTAAATTTGAATGAATTCCTTGGAGTTTTGAGCGCATTAAACTTGCACTACATCCTGTACAAAGTTGAACTAGAACTTGAAGTACAGTCAACCTCGCGTAAGTCGACATAATCGGGACTGAGAAAAACACGTCGACTTACGCGAAAGTCGACTTATAAATGAAAACTAATTTCCCCTATACAGAGTAAGATCACGATGCGGATCGCTACCAAAAGTCTTACTCCTTTTGCCGCCAAAACATACCTATACTGACATTAGCAACAATTATGTTTTAGTTCATGCATAAATCTCGCGCGGATTAGTAACGACAACGCACAATAATTCCCAAATCTCTAGAGAGATTTTGAGAGAGCGGGATCGGAAACCTGGGCCCGTTTTTAGACACTGTACGTTTTAAATTTGATTTGAAAAATCAAACGCATATTCCCCAAATTGCAAGCAACTTTGCGATTTAAGTGC
The DNA here is from genome assembly GCF_040938485.1 of Diadema antillarum. Lineage (NCBI taxonomy): Eukaryota > Metazoa > Echinodermata > Echinoidea > Diadematoida > Diadematidae > Diadema > Diadema antillarum. The sequence goes on from NW_027272947.1 coordinate 1,907, forward strand.
GTTGCTGCGAAGATATGCGTGTGAATTCGTATGATTCTGTCGAAATTTTTCAGTGCCGACTGAATTGAAATAGGATGTGCGATTTTACTTCCCTAAGTCGCCATATTTGTTTTGCTTAAATTTGTATTGTCATACTCTGAAAATGAATTGTTCTCTCGCTCCGATTCGCAACATTACCGCTCTGTACGGCGCGGCCAGTCTGAAATAAAAAGAAGAAGAAAACTTTCTTAATCCAAAAACGACATCTTTCGGATTACAACCTTCGTAAAAACAAATCTCTTTCCATCGTCGGACTAATTTAACTTTGGACTGAGATTTAAACTTTCGGCATAGCGAACTGTAACAATAATTTGCTACTATTTTTTCATTGACATTTCGTGAAGCAGCATGCGTTTCGGTAGTTTGAAACGTGTAAATGTTGAGATGTCATTCCCCTGCTACTGCAGACTAAGTTCGGTCACGGCGAAAGTTCCGTTACGAAATAAAAAATAATGCAAGTCTTTTCAACAATAAAACACTTTCGTATAGATTTTTATGCGTTTAAACGCAGTTTCTAGTTTCGTACAAACACCGCAAGTCTTTTCTGCAACGCTCTTGTGTTTTAAATACAGCATTGCTTGTGATTTGCTGGACTTGCATATGACTTCTAGAATTGCGTTAAAACGCAATTGAGTTTAAGTTTCTTACAACTTTCTAGTTTCGGAAGAATATCAAACGCAAGCCTTTTCAGCGTTCCGGGTGATTTGACGGACTTGCATTTGATTTCGGGGTGACGTTTAATTTTTGATTTTGCGTACGAAATAAAAAATAATGCAAGTCTTTTCAACAACAACGCACTTCCGTAGATGTTTACACATGCGTTTAAACGCAGTTTCTAATAGTTTCGTACAAAAACTGCAAGTCTTCTCTGCAACGCTCTTGCGTTTAAATATGTAGCGTTGCGTGTGAATTGATGGATTTGCATTTTATTTTTAGAATCGCGTTTAAACGCAATTGAGTTAAAAAAAAAATCCCTACAATTTTCTAGTCTCGTATGATTATCAAACGCAAGTCTTTTCAGCGTTCCGTGTGATATGATGAACTTGCAATTGCATTTGACTTTCAGAGTTGCGTTTAATTTTTAATTTTGCGTACAAAAAAAAAAATAATGCAAGACTTTTCAACAATAACGCACCACGCAGTTTCTAGTTTCTTACGAAAACCGCAAGTCTTCTCCGCAACGCTTTTGCGTTTGAATACAGCGTTGCGCGTGATTTTGATGGACTTTATTTCTAGAGTTGCGTTTAAACACAATTGAGTTTCAGGTTCGTACAATTATTTTCTAGTTTCATATGATTATCAAAAGCAAGTCTTTTCAGCAACGCACTTGCGTTTATGTGCAAAGTTGCTCGTGATTTGATACACCTGCAGTTGACTTTTAGTTGCATTTAATTACATGTAGTTGCATTTTAATTAATTTTCTAAAAACGGGCCCAGGTTTCTAATACCGCTTCGGAATAATTAACGTTAGAATATTCGAATAAACGGAAACATCTATTTCATGTTCTGATAATGATTCTCTACTAGGACCTGTATGTGTACAAAATTTGTGCGTCTTGAGAATAACGAGAAGGAGAAAAGGGGGAAAGTGAACTGCTTTGGGTACCACATGTATTTCTCCAATGTAAATGAGTGTATGTCCTTTCTATTCTGGCGTACAAGACAATGGACGCATGGCGCGAACGCTACCGCGCCATACACAATTACCGAGTAGTAAGTTAATGCTGCGAATCATAGCGGGAAAACAATTCTTTTTCAGAGAATGGTGATAAGATTTTGAGACGAGGGAATAAACACGTATTTCAGCTCAGTTGGCACTCAAAAATCAGGTCGACTTACGCGAGTTGTCGACTTATAAATGTCGACTAAGACGAAGAAATTTTCAAGGAATAACAAAGGCAAAACTCGGGACTTTTTTATCGTGTCGACTTAATTGAGGTTTACTGTATTGCCAGAAGGATGAGTGTACGAGATGCCCTGCCAAAGTTACAAAATTACATGGGTAAAAAGGTATTAAAAAACAAACAACCGACCTACCGACCCTCTTGGGTTTTGACAATTAAGGGCAAACAAACTTTTTTTTTTTTTTTTTTTTTTTTTTTGCCTTACTATCATTTCATTTGCCAACTTTCATGGCGGTGGATCAATAATAAATCAGCACATTTACCCACTGGAACGTCAGATTGAATTCCTCTGGAAATTACTTGGGGATAGGATTGCAATAGATGGTTATCATACTTTATACATTATTCAGGGTATGGCAGGTTTCCATCTGTGCAAAACATGGGAGGGGGGGCACAGAGAGTATGACCAATCACATGCCTACTAAAAATGTAAAATTCTTCGCACTTAGAGATAAACCAGTGACATTTATACCTTTCTAAAAATTCAAAGAAAATAAGAGATTGGAACTACATATTTCAATTTTGACTCCCGACACAAATAAAATGGGGGAATTCGATTGAAAAATTTGACATAAATTTGTCATAAACGGGTTTACTTCTATTCACCTTCAGAGATGCCAAGTTCAAAAAAATTTATGAGTGAGATTTTCATAACTCGGCATTTCGGCATGCTAATGTGCGCGCGAGCGAGGGCTTGGGAGGTTTTTCACCCCTGTGGCCTCCCACAGTAGGGAGCTTTTTCAATTTTAGCTCTTAATGGTGCGATTAGGTGCATACTGAAGTGACTATTTTTTACTTATTTTGAAAGACAAAAGGAAAATATACCTTCATTTGCAACAATCACTTTAATCTTTTGAGCTATGCTCATTATCATAGGACCAAGTTGCAGACTTCGCCCGACAGTATGCGTGAGAAAAATGGGTGCCATGCGTGAGATGGCCCCTAAATGCTTGAGTCTCACGCAGAATGCGTGAGACTTGGTAGCTCTGCACCTTTGTAATAACACATCAAATATTATTCTGTGGAAGATAAATTCATTTAGGCTTTGTCCAATTCTATATATAAATTTTTGCATCCTATTTGCAGACTATTATAATATAACAAAAATATATCCTACAATTTCATATTTCCTACCAGGCCAGAAATGAAAGAGGACACCATACTATAACCCCCTTAGATGCCTCATTGGTTTGGAAATGGTAACTTACTAGATCCTTTTTATGTTCACTAAACAAAGTGATTGATTACATTAAAACCAGTGTTCAAAACTTGGTACATATGTTTAAACTTAAATGTACAGGTCACCAAATAGAATAAACAAGCAAGACATTGGGAGGTCAGTTGAAGCAAAATTAAAATTTTTATTTATCACAGCATGCTGCCATATTCTAAAACATGTAAATATAAACACGATCAAGACGTCAATACCAGTTAAAACCTTCCTGTGATCTGGGCATCATAAATATTGCATCTGTCCAGATAAAAGCTCTCGGCTGTATGGTCCTACCCAAAACTTGGTTGTCACACCTCACATGAATCTACCAGTCATCTCTTCAGGCAGATTCACCATAAATGCCCCTTTCAACGGTTGATGGATCTTGGGGTGCCAATATTTTGACATATTTCACACCAAATGCAAATGTTGCCCCCACAACCCTGACAAGATCTGCAATGCTGACCACAGTAATGCACAACATCATGAACATACATGTAGATCTTTATGAAGCCAGCCCCATCTAAGCAGTGCCTGTTTGCAGAACATACCCGCTGGCAAAAAGGTAAGCAAACTACAACATACAACCAGTCAATAATCTTCAGGGAACTGACCTTTGGATAAATTGGTGGTGGTCAACGATGATTGTCTATTATTTCATTAATTGTCATGGAATATCATAAGAATATTGTATCTTTATGATGAAAAAAACCCCACATGCAGTATACTAAGACAGGTTTAAATTTGAATTAGTTATTTTGTTTCATTACTGAGTGAAAAAGAACAAAGAAAATAAGAGACTTGGTGAATTTATCAATTTCACACAGGATGCATTAATTATCCTGACAGCAATCCTGCACACACCTGCTGTTTTAAAAACTTAGGCCAGCAAAGGTCCGACCATAAATCATGTGGCACTAAAGAACTGATGTGAATTGGGTTACAGGACTTGCAGATATAATCCACAGTGACCACAGAAAGGGTGGGAGCACTTTAATGTTCTATATTGATGACTGGTAGACTTTCACCTTAAAAAATTAAACTCTTTTTGTTTGCTTGTTTGTTTGATGCCCAACGACATCATTTCACATTTTCAACACTGTTCACATCCATTCAGCATGTGCGCTATTGTGGGAGAACATACTTTGGGTATAGCAATATCAAGTATGGAGTGCATGCACTTTGGAAAGCCAATATAGCAACAATTTTTGGCACTGACTACAGAGAACGACGATGCAGCGTTTGATGGAACTGCTCTGTGATATGTCTTCTCCAAGGCTGCAAACAGTCACACTTTTAAATCAGAACTTAATCTTTATTTATAAAGTCAATCTATCAGGGCAACCAGTGATGTATTAATAAGTAATGAAGCTCGAGAGATCGAGAAGTCATGCACATGATATGAGAATGTCAGACTACCCAAATAGGAAAATAGAGAAAACCATCCAGGAATAGTCTAAAGTCAGCAGGACTTGCAATTTACGTACTGGAAATTGCTTTCAGTGACAGATGTACACTGTAAATGTGCAAAATGAAACCACCATCTCATTTTTGTCGCACTGAAATTACACAAAGTTGTACTGCCCCACCCCCCCCCCATCCCCATAGCAACCTACATTTGTAGTATCCCAAGAGCAACCTTTCCTGTTCAGCTCTCATGAAAGATCGCCTTTCTCATGGACCCTTGGTTTTCTACACCTGCGAGGACTGCATTTGTGACACTGTGTTACTTTCAACATGCCTCTCTGTGAGGTTTAGAGGGGGTCAAATGTGTTTCACGCTTGGACACTTTATTGTCCTTCCAACACGTTACAGCATTCCACGACAGCATACGTCAAAAGGCAGGCAATAGCACAGTGTATGGTATGTGAGAGAATATTAATACAGACAATTGACAGGAAAGTTTAAACTGGCATTGAGTGCCTACAACATTTATTCATTTTTTAATGTGTCAATGGCTTTGTGTATTAGGGAATGAAGACATGCGTATTTATCATCCATGTTGAAATGGTTGCGAGAGGCACAATTCACATTTAAAACTATTCTCTTTTTTCAGTGTGATTTAAAAAGAAAAACGGGATTTACCTGCAATATGACATCAAAGCGCACACAGCATCATCTGGTGAACAACTTTAAGTGGTAAGACTGTGAGGCAAGCTACCCATATAGCATGTGTCTGTTTAATAATCACAATTTTCGTCACTTCCGTGCGAGTCTGATACAATCTTGCCATAGCAATTAGGTTTTGTCCTCATTCATACATGTGTGTGACGTAAGAAATGGAGAATGGAATTTACTGGGCTACATCTTGCACATTTTGTTTGTGTTCTTTAGAAATAATTTGCAATCCTATGCACTATTCTGTGAGAATTGACCACACTTCTAGTTTATTCAGATTTTCATCAGCATTTATAATCATGTAAATGTGTGTGTGTGTGTGTGTGTGTGCACATGTGTATTGTCATCCCTGCAGATAGCAATGTTAGTTTCGACATATAAGACCTATGTTAGTCAACAACAGGTGTTTTTTTCTTTAACTTTCCCTCACCTTACATTTTCAGTAAATTCCCTTTTCCTACCCAAATCTACAACTATTTGTAACAAGTTACAACAAGTAAAGTGTTAGTTAAGCCGTGGCAATTGATGGCGCTGTATATATTTATGTACAATTAAATTTCCCTTGAAAAAGTTCTCTCTGCATAAGAACCACTTTCAATTCCTCATTTGATAATTCAGGTTTGAATTATTCTAATCTAAATACATTCAAATTTCTCTGAACATCTTTGAAAAGAGATATTGTACAAATTATATTAGTTATGTACAAATTTTCAACTGTATATACACACTTTGTAAAGTATAGGTTTGTAGATAATACATAGCATATTATGTTGATAGCAAGATGATATAAGCGAATGTAAATTTAGATTGTAAACAATGGGGTCACGTTAGGTTGTAAAAAGCATGCATGCTGGTATGTTGAAAAGCATAAAACATGTGGAATAAAGACATTAAGAGCAAGGACGAGAAAGTTACAATCAGAACGTTTAAACAGACGGCATAAAAAGGTTGAAATGGCAGGAATCTCGAAAAATTAAGTTTCACATGAAATGTAAAAGCTTATGAGATGAGCTTCATACAAGACCAGAGTTCAACGTTTCTAGGTCCTTTAACATCATGAGTCTTAATCCCAAGGGTAAAACATAAAAATTGACATTTGCAAATTTGACTGATATTGGATTGGCTAAAATACAAATGTGAGCAAACATCACTTTGTTTCTGGAATATCTAATTTTTAAGTACTTGCTTGTCTTTAAAAATATATCTGAGAATTATTCATAAAACGTTCTATGTGTAACGACAAGGCCTAACTTTAAATGATATGAAAACTAGGCATGAAAAACAGAGAGAGAGAAAGAGAGAGAGATGGAACAAGATGGACATGTGATTCACCTTAAATTACATAAAAACTTTGAATTACTCACTGCTTAAATGTACTCTTGCTTACACACAAAAGAACAGGACGCTAGACGCATTTCAGTTAGTAGCAGCAAACTTGCACATACACCGAGAAATTTATGATTTTTTTTTTCTTCCCCCTCCCCAATGCTGACATTCCTGGGACGAATTCCTATACCCGACACATCGATATCACAGACATGTAAAGTTTCTTTGCTTTGAAGGGTGAATGTTGTTTGCTACAGGATGTACACGGAGCATTTTAGTCGACATAACGTTGGAGTGTCGACACAACAAAACCATTTAGTCCTAACTGTCATTTTCCCTTTTTTTTACCTAGCTCCTTGTTTTTACAGAACTACATGTAGATACCATGCACTCCTGTGAAGTTTTTTATTATTATTATTATCATTATTCGATTACATGCACAAATGTCAAAGCTTGCATCAGCAGACTATGTTATTGAAATCATGCCGGACACAAATATTTATTTGTTGTTTTTTTGAAAAGTAAATTTCTTTCATCAAATGTCGCGTAGGAGACAATGACAACCTGTGCTTATCCAAAACTCTGATACAACTAGCAAATATTTTTGCTGGCAGACACGAGACTAGAAAGCTAGCTCTGGTTGCTAAGTGATCTTAAAATGATGACACGGTGAGTGCCCCCCGCCTACCTGGCAGGATTCATCAGCAAAAACATCATCCACGCAACCGCTACGCCTCCCATTCAGTGTGTTTTGCACGTACACACCAGATTATTTACACTGGAACGGAATGATCTGCATATTACTGAATTTCATCATAGTTTCACTTCACCATCGTGCAATTTTTTTTTTTTTTAGCATCTCTTTTATTTTTACAGACACCATACATCACAAAACACACAAGAAGCTATGGGGTTTGTACATTGACACGTTTGTCTGTCTGTCACACACAGGTACTCAAATGGCTCCGTCTCAGATGGATGTAAATAGTGTTCCCCGTTTTTTTTTTTTAATTCTTTTGCGTTTTGTATATTACAGAAAATCGTACATACACTGACAAGCAAGCAAGTTCTGCCATCAACTTTTTATGTTTGTGTCAGTTCACGGCCATCTCCAGGGGGGAAAAAAAGATGGTGATACAGAGAAGCACCATGCCGACTCGTTTCCTCCCGCTTCAAGAACAAGACCCCAAGACAGCGCAGGAAGCAACGTCCAGAGGATCTACCAGGCTACGGAATCTGTTGGCGGCGTGAAGCAAGGGGGAACGTTAGTCCACCTGGCCAGCAATCTGCCAGACGATGAGGTGACTGCGCTCGCTGCGCGCCGCCCTGGAGGAATTGGTCAGGACGTCGCCATAGCTACCGGATCCCTCCTCCTCATCCTCTCCATCTCCTGTACACAGATTAAAAAGAAGCAGAGATAAAAATGAAATATCATTCAACACCTAAAAAGAATGTAGCTATCAAACTGGTCGATTGCCAATCACGTGACATTTAGTTAATAGTAAAATCGCATGCTGTGGCTGTCAGCTGTGCAACTTTGTTTGCGCAAAAATGGATAGCGCATGGCTGACATCACCAATTTTCACTGACTCTCGTGTTAAACTCACAACTGACTCAAAGTTTTTGTTCCATTGCACGGCTCTGATGTCACAATAAAGAAACATTTGCCGCATGCACTCAACAATTACAAGTGCGCTTACAAGTGCATACTTATGTCACTCATTTTCTAAACAACTTCAACCGTTCGGTTTTGCGTATGTACGTACACGGTCTTTCATGGAAAATGGTTGCCATTTTTGTGCTAAATTCAAGAATCTGTATGGACCACATCTGTTGATGTTCGAGGTGTTGTATAAAACAAACAGTGTCATGGTCTGTACTCGTGCAATGGAACAAGATTTTGCACTCAGTGAAAGATGAGAGGCACCATTCAACTTGGCTTCACCTTGTTAAATAGAGTGCCTCTATCTTTCATCTCTGTGTGAAATCTTGTACCGTCGCACTTGTGACCATTATGTTTTCTTCATTGCTTTTTTTGACAAGTAGCACGGTGGTCCACAACTTGAAATTTGAACATGTTGCAAGGTCTGAATGTGAGAATATTGCGGAAATTGTGGGCTCCGTCAAGCCTGCATCGCGCGCATTATTGCGCGACTTATTTCTTGTCGTGCTCTTTATATGTATGTTTGATGTTCTGTCTCATGTTTTGTGCACAAATTTGCTAAGTAGTTTGATGTTTCTCAAGTTTTGCATACTTTTTAAAACATGTTTGAACACATTTTATTTTGAACATGTCGTCAATTTTCGAGGATGTTGCATTTCATGACTCAACCTTTCTGGGATGTTGCACAAGAATTTGAGCATGTTGCAGCAACATGCTCAAACCCCTCATGGACCAACCTAAAGTGGTATTGAATATTGCTTCCTGTGACAGGATTCATGACACACTTTTCTACCATAATTAGCATCAAAGTGATCAATAGTAAAAAGTAATAGTAAAAAGTAATCAGGCTTTTATGACTTTCATGACAGAGCACTGTTTACCACAGGAAATGTACACAAAATCACAAAATTGTGCCCATTTTGGGGTTACAAAAATGGGCTTGGCTTTACAAAAGTATGCACGGATGTTGCAAATTTGGTCTAAAAAGTTGTGCGAGACTTGAACAAAGAATGTCTAAAGCCTTGTGATGAGACCTTCTGGCGTTACAGAATTATAGCGCAAAACGTTGAGGGGGGGGGGGGGTGGATTCTTTTTAGCGAACCCTTTTAGGGTTAAGACACTCACCAAGTCTGAAATCGATGTACCCCTCCCCACCACTCAGCACCAGCATGTTCTTGGTTGCCAGGTTGTCCGGGGGTGGCTGCTCGTTGTTGGGTGGGGGCGGGGCAGACCCAACGCTGCCAGTTGCTACCCCACTCGGAGAACCTATCAATCAGGCAGCAAGCAAACCACGTTTGTGGACTCAATGTCATTTCATAACAGACAAAAGAGAATTAAATTTATGTGAACCTTGCATGAGTTAGAGTACTGTAAAACCATAAATTTTTGTTGCTTGAATCTTTCGCAAATTTCATGAGGAGCCAAGATTCGCAAAAGTAAAATGCATGTGAAAGCGTTTGTCTACACAATGCATTGAATGCCAGTTCTGATATGTGACACTTTCGTGCCACAAATGTTTCTGGTTTTACAATACTACTCCTCAATTCAGATGGACTTCACTATCAAATGCATGGATAGCTCTACATGAAGATTGAATAGGAAGTTCTGAGAGCAATTCAACCTATTATAAGCAATAGAGCAAGCTTTAAATCCTCACAGGAAACTATCAGTATCTTTTTATTCATTCTATGAGAGACAATTCGTTACCACTGATTTTGTTTTTGAGAAGTACTACGTGAAATATTTGCTTATACATGATACATACAATCAAACTGCTGCATAGTTTATAGCACCTTGGTTATTCAAGAGGTCAATGCTAGTTATATCATCACTAATCAGTGATGAATTAAGGATAATCATATATATAATAAATTTGAGAGATTCTTTCTTTATCTCTGTGTGAATTTCTAGGCATTTTCTACAAAGCTCTTCAATAAATAGGCAGCCTCTATTTTGACCTTTGGCACATTTTTCTAAAATATTGTCTAAATCTCAACGATGGCATTGTCACCGATAGTAAGACATAATTTCAACCACAAGTCTCTTCATGAAGTCTGGTTGACGGCTGATCAATAGCTCAGACAGTTTCCATCGAAACCATTGCCTAATAATCTCTAATTCTTTTATGACAGTGCCATCTACTATGAGGGCATAGGCTACTGATGATGAGAACAATATCTACTAGCTGAGAGCTGGCTATACTTAAGAACATCATGGAAAACTACAAGTGTCATTCCATATCATGTTCTTATTGGAATGTGATAAACAATCCAAACAAATTAAATGGTGGAAGTTTCCTCAAAACTGCACCTAAAAAGGCAACATTTTATAATTTCACAATTTCTCACAAAATTATGATGTTGGCTGCATTATGCGCATATCACACAAGTCAATGCTGTCAAAACCTCACAACACTACCACAGGTTTATGCCCCCCCCCCCCCAAAAAAAAAAGTACGAAAAGCATGGTTCTTGGTTGATATATTAGCACGTCCAACCAAACCACCTGAAAAAAATCATTGTTGCTAGATTCTGGCAACACTGCGATAATTTGATGTGAAGGATACTGGATATCCTTATAGATAACGGGTTTCATTTCAAACTTGGACATTTTAATAGTGAAAATCTCACATCTTCACCCCTCTGCTTTATAATCTCTCGCTTTCAACATGACACTTGTAATGAAAACATGTGAAACCACGAATCCTAATTTTCTGTCCAAATTTAATCAGACTTCTACCATTCCGTATGTTTGAGTTTAACTGTACCCATTTGTAGTCAAATTGAACATGAAGCTGAATTGCCCAAAATAAAAGACGACGATGATGAACACACAAGACAGAGAGAAATGTTTGTGCTTGGAGCCCTAATCAAATTCACTGTAAAAATGGCCTACGTCTCCAAAGTGTGGGACCCTCTTTTGTTTGTTTTTGTTTCATTAAACTCTTACAGGGAAATTCTGGGCCAGTTAAAAGTTAGTCTCATAACAAAGAGTAGAATGCTACAAGCACAACAGAGAAAATAATAAAAAAATTGAGAAAGTTATGAAATTGTGAAGTTTTGTTAACTTTACAATACACTTCTTGAAAAGCCCGCCCCCCTCAAAAAAAAAAATTATTGATATTAATACCTGTTCTATGCAATGAAACTCACAGATTTCAACTGCGATCACATCCAACCAATTTGACATCATATTAATAGCCAAAACATTTTTAAACCAACTCCATGTGGACATAATGATATTAACTGTTACTGAAGTCAGATTTCAAGTTCGTTTGCGTGTTCTGGTGAGTGTGCAGAACAGATATGGGGTGGGGGTAGGGTTGGGGGTTTGGGAGCAAAATTCAGTTGGCAAGCATGCAAATCTGCATATAAAAAGCAAACAAAAGCAAACAAAGCACAATGATGTGGTACAGGTCCAAAACCAAAGAGCTGTTTTACTGGAGGTATGGTGGCTCACTTAGCAATGTGTGTGTGTGTTTTTGTATTTTTTTTTTTACATTTTAAAACACATATCAATTTTATTGAAATCAGTATTTCCTGTGATGATATGTGTGTTCTATGGAATATAAAATCAAATCTGTACAGAAAAAAAGCCATTCTTGTAATAGGTGGCATGCTAATCTTGCACGCAGTCATTTTTTAGTTTGGGGTTATTTTCATTTGTCTCTTATCTTCTGTCTTTTCTATGTTCAAGCCTAAGGGTGGCTGTAAGGGAGAATACAGCATGGGTCATGTGATAAGCAAAAGATAAGATATTCCCAGAGGTATATATAAAAGATGCCCACCTCAACCTTAGGCAGGGGGAAAAAAACATAGAGGGGTGTATAACTGTGGTCAGTGGACATTAAATATGTAGGACATTTGGCAGGAAGTTAACAATTGCTGCGCAGAGAGCAAATAAAATGCACAAAATTATACAGCAGGGACAGAAGTCTTCAACTAAAAAAAAAATACAGCAACAGAAACAGGAACAGAATTGGAAGCACAGAGGAACCAAGAGCACCGAAAAAAGAATATAAAGAAAAATCAAAACAAGGAGAGCAATGTAACGATAAACTGAGGTGCAAACGTAAAAAGTGTAGGAAAGGGTGTGGTTAATTCTCACCGTCCACGCAAACCAACTTACTGGGATTACCTGGGACAGACACAAAGAATTTGACGGCGTCGCGGTGGCCATGGAACGAGAGCTGGGCCTGGGTGATGCTGCAGTAGGGAATAATGCTGCCCGCCCTCACACTGTCCGTTTTGTTGTCGGTGTAGACACGGATCACCCCTCCCGGTCGAGTGCCCCCTGTGGAGGTCGGTTTCTTGCCTGAAAATAATTTACGACAGTTGTTTTTGCATTACACATCTTCATCACACCATTGTCCTCTTAGTAGTTTAAAACTTATTGTAACATCAAATGGAATCAAATCTACATACACATTTGTACAGGGTGCATTACCTCACGTCCTTAGACAGCATTTCAGCGAGGATGCAACATTCTGGGGCATGCGCGTCAAAATTGGATACTGTAAATCCAAAAATGTTCGCTTTCATTGAATTATGCAAATTTTGCAAGAGCACAGATTTGCAAAATTAAAATGCACATGAAAGTTCTTGTTTACACTATATGAATTGAATGCCAGTGGCAATTCCCAAATATTTGCATGCCCGAAAATGGCACTCGGCTTCAATTTGTGAAAATTTTATGCTGTGAATATTTCTGGTTTGCAGTAAGCTGATGATCACATCACCACACATGCCTCCTGATCTCTTGTACACAAATCTTTCAAGGAATTTGCCCTTTCTTGACATGAAATCAAAGAGAACTCTAGCATCCTTTGCATTAAATCATCTTGATTGCATCACTACAATCAGAATAATAATCACAACTGTATGTTTGTTTGCTTGGGTTTTTTTGTGTTTGTATTGGAGGGATGATAGTAATATTGTCAATCAATAATGTCAGTATTACAAACAAGAGTAATATCATTCATTTGTGAAAACACTTCAAACTTATAAGCTCCAATAACCTTGTTGTCAAATGTCCCATTTCCAGAAACTTCAATCACTCTATTATTCTGACTTTTACGAATCTGAAATTTTTGGTTTAAAAAAAAGTTACTTGATTTCACAAAACAACAACAACTATGAATTAGAACAAGAGTTGAATCTAAAAAATGAAGTTTGATTAACTGTGCAGGCTGAGATTAATATGTTGAGGTGATATAAATAGGTGATGTCACACTCATGAATAATCTTTTTTTTCATGTATACAGGAAATACTTCAAGTATACTTCCATTAAGAAAGGAGTCAAAATCATGTGTTGATATGTTTGCAAATAACTGTTTATACATCTATTCATTATGTTTCTATATGTTTCTCTCTGCATGTTTGTGAAATTTTAAATATATGAAATGAAATGAAGTCCCTCGAAAGAGGATAAAGAAAAAAAAGATATCAGACTTTATTCCGTATAAGCTGGATATGGATTGGAGCCACACTGTAACTCCCGAAATCCAGGAAGTTTTGGAGTTCTACAGTGATCCATTCCCCCCCCCCCCCAGCCCCTATGTACTTACTCTCTGTGAGCGGTATTGAAATGATGACACCGTTTCCCGTTCCGACCCACAACCTGTTGCATGCCATCATGACTGACGTGATGCGGACGAAGGAGAATCCCAGCTTCCCGGTCCCTGGGTAGGTTGGCAGCGACATAATACAGACAATCTCACATCGTAAGTTCTAGTTAATGAATCATTTTGTGAATATTTCAACATCGCCACTTCGAAACTCTGTAAGGGTTGCTAGACAGACATTGATAGTCCTGACAACACTGATAACATGAAGATTACTACTGACTTGATAATGTTAATAGAAATAACACATTTTATACAATTGTGTTTTGTTATGCTTGCAGGCTTCCCAGCATTTCAAGAAAACAAAAATTCTTTGATTTTTCCCTGATGAAGTCTCAAAACTCCATGATAATTATTTCAACTCATTTCCATTCCCAGTCATCCAATGGATGTTGTTGCAACAAAATATAACAGAGTCTGACTGACTACTTTCAATTTTCGGGCCAATCAAAATTCCCTGACTTTTCCCTGATTGGCAAAAAGTAAAATAATTTTCCCTGATTTCCCCGATGGGCTGGGAACCCTGGCTTGACAAAGATATCCCTTCTTGAATATGAAATGAAATACCAGCATAGTTTCAGATTCCCTATTTGTCACTGCTCTTAACACAAAATTGAGATAATTATCCTCATGTGATAACATAAAGAAATCCTTCCACTTCAGTAATTCTAAATGAACACTTAGGCATTTCTGTCGCCATGGCTTGTACAGTTCCTGAATATTACAGCTGTAAAGTAAAAGACTCAATAGTGAATCTGCATTCTATGTTTGACTGGGAACATAAAATCCTTCACGAGCAACCCCCAGTTTTGTTTCTCTGCCACCAGAGGGCGCTGTTTAGACTCACCCAGCATCTTGCTGACGTATGGCTCAATGTCGACGTCCTGTAGGTGCTGGTGTGTGTGTGCGTGGTAGAGGCGCAGGGTGCTGTCCAGTCGGATGGACACCCAGACCCCGTCACCTTGCCAGGCCAGCAGGCGCACTTGACTCTCCTTGCGTGGGTGGGCATCAAAGGATTTCTGGCCGCCAAAGAAAACAAGATCCACATGATCAAATCAAGAGATTTGAATAAAACCTCAGCAATTTGACGGCTGTGCAGAGTTGACAGGGATATCTCCACCATTTTATTCCTTCTCTTTATTCAGCCAAAAGCATGGCCACTATTGAGTACATCTAAATAAAGTTCATTGATCATGACCTTTCATCTTGGGAATTGACCTTTGACCCATAGGTGTGCAAAAGTATTTCCTCATTAATTTCTGTACTTCCTACCACATGTCTATTTCACTTGGTTTTTTCTACTTGAAGCTGTGGGAAGAAGACATTTTTGTTGTGTGCTCAAGTTCAGTGACCTTTTGACCTTTTACCTTAAGAAACTTTACCCAAAATATAATCAACACATACACACTTCATGTAGCATATCTGGGCCAAGTATTAATCAAATCCAACAGGGATCTTTCTTAAATCAAGATAATGAGATCTGGGGGTGAGGGGATAGTAGGACAACAGAAATACCGGCTTGCACAATGGGATAATTCACACAAAGACACAACATTTCCTCCTGTGATAATTGCTCCAGTCTTATTTTCCCCAGGGACTTAGAGTTAGGGTTAGGGTTGCGTTTGGGTTTTTGGTTTAGTTTTATGTGAGGATTAGGATTAGGATTAGGGTAATGTTTGTGGGTAGAATTTATGCTTGGCTTAGTGTGCACATGTATCATGGGAGCAATTGTCCCAGGAGCAAATGTCATGGAACCAATTCGCCCACTAATTGTTGGGATCACAGCAAACAATCAACTTTATTTTGTCTGCCAGGGTTCAAACCACTGAAGAGAGATGACAAGAACTTGCTATGAAAATGTATTCTATGAATTAATTGTCCTGTCTTCTCTCTGGCTTAAAGGGGCTGTACAGTACTGGTTGAAGTAGGGATTCATGTTTTGAACATTCCTAAGTGAGATAATAAAAAGCTCTTATGAAATATGAAAGAGCATGTAATTTTAAGAAGGATTCAACATTTATTTGATGAAAATTGGTTTTCAAATGGCTGATATCCAAAAAGTGCTAATAATAAAAGGCGACATGCCACAACTTTATTAGGATCTCTTTGTTTCACCTTGTTTTTGGATATCTCAGCCATTTCAAAACGATTTTCATCGAATAAACTTTTGATATCCCTTAGATATATCTATATCAGATATATCTGAATATCTCGCAAAACGTTAAAAGCTAAATCCTCATCTCGACCAGAACTGTACACACCCTTTAAGTCCTACAGAAAAAAAAAAATGAGATCATTCCCTGGGCAGATCAGAAATTTTCTTTTGTTTTGTTTTGTTTTGTTTTTTGAGGGGGTGGGGAGCTAAAACAAAACATAGTAAAAAAACAAACAAAACAAAACTGTCAAGCCAGCAGATGTCAATATTTTTTAGATGAGGAAACTACTTCTCATTTCCATGTTTGCTTTATCAAGAGATTTTATCTTAGACTTTCACAACTTGGCTATAATCTTGTCACAGGAGGAACTGACCTCTACTTTGAGGGTCTGTGGGTGGATGACGTGGATCTTATTCCTGAGTCCGCACCAGACCCGGTCCAGGACCACCACCATGCAGCGGATTGAGTTCTGTGGTCGGCCCAGGTCCAGTACATGGTAGTTGTTCATGTCCCACTGGCCATCTTCAATGGAGTGACAAAGACCGACAGATACTTGTTTGAATCTCAGACAATGACCGAATGTAATACATGATGTGACAGCATTCTGAATATCAACACTTGCTATACTTTGTAATCAGCAATAGCAGTGCGACAAGAGAGTTACAGAAATTGTTTCTACAGGAATCAAGTCTGCCTAAGTCAGTGCTTCTCAACTGGAGAGCCGCAACGTGGTCTTCGTATTAGATCTAACTCAGCCTCAAAAAAACTGCAGGAGCCAAAGTAGGTTTCAGGTTAGAAAATAAAGTTGAGAAGCACTTAACTATAAAGTGATGTCTCTAAAATTGATTTGATCCAAAGACTTGCCAGTTTTCTATTCTCCCCACATGACAGCTTTTCCTGCCTATGTTCAGGCAACTGACATATTTGCCGATGTGTCATTGAGACTAGGCTGCTTAGCACCCTACTCATTCCAGGACAGATAGTGATCCTGCTATGCATGGGTATATGATGCTTCCGTATACTTTTTTGATTATTTCCCCAACATGGTCAAAACTGTACTATATACATATATAAGAGCTTACAGTACACAGAAAAGGCAGATAAGAGAGGGAGATAGAAAGATTCCTTACCCATGTCCTGGCAAAAACTTGTGAACAAATACCAGTAAAGAACTAGAAAAGCACTCGAGAGCGCAGACCTCCGCCAAGCATGCAGCTCATTTCCACCACTTATCTTGTTTTTCCATAGAGATCAGTGATTTGCACCCATACGTACTTATAGCATTGTATGCTGAAAGTCGCCCGATTTCCCAATATAGAAACGTTTTGTTACGTCATAAACTTCCAGCTGCGCGGCGTGCCTCACCCTGGCAGAAACTAGAGCACGCACTTTAGAGCGCGCATGCAAACCTCAAATATGCGCAGCCTGAACTCCCACGTTCATTGACCCTACCTGCCAAAATATAAAAAATCCTCCATAAATTCCCAAAAAATTCTCGGATCACCACCAAAATGTCATCGTTTGTTACTTGTCTCATTTTCAACCTTTCCTGTAAGTTTCATCCAAATCCGTTAAGTACTTTTTGAGTTATTTTGCACGTGGACAAACCAACAAACAAACAAACTAACAAACCAACGCTAACGAAAACATATACTCCTCCCTTGGCGGAGGTAAAAATAAGCTACCAAGAGGTTCACACAGCAGTATGTACACACGCACTCACCAGCAGATCGGTGGAAGACTGCGACTGTGCCATCAGCCAGGGCTGCTAGCACACGGCCCTTGATGTGTCTGCCGGGGTGAAGAGAAGTAGAAACAAATCAAATCTTATCATTTGCACGAAACAAGTATCAATCTCGTCTTGAATGTAGGAGACATTGGACAGGATTATTATACAAATGTCAATGGAAACAAAATTTCTATGTCCCATCACAGACCAATAAAAGATGAATCTAAAAAGATGAATCTGACATTTCTTTTTCTCTCCAATCGAAAATGGATGCTAGCAAACACACTTTCCACATAACCAGTATTGTTCAGTAATATCACAGCACAGTTTTTCATGTTAATGCACTGCTTTCATGAACTGGATGCTTCTAATATTGAATCAATGAACAAGTGCCACGTGACAGAGGCGATGGGTTGGCAGGCTTTACAACATGAAATAAGATGTAATCTTAAAAAGGGGAAGTCCACCCTGAAAATTAGGTTCCATGACATTTGCTCCTGTGACAATTGTTCCCATGAAATATCTGCATGCTAAGCCAAACATAAATTCAAACTATAAACACAACCCTAACCCTAATCGTCACATCAAACTAAACCTAAAACCCTATTACAACCCTAACCCCAACCCTATGTCCTCGGAGAAAATAACAACAAAGCAATTGTCCCAGGCACAAATGTTGTGTCACTGAAAATTAGTTGATGTGAATAGAAGCAGAAAAGTGAAAAGAAATCTTTGAAAGTTTTGTCTCCTCCAGGACAGTCATTGAAAATTGGAATGGATAAAAGTCCCCTGCGAGGACAGGATCTTGACACTTACACAATGGCAAAGATGGCGTCCTTTAGTTTGATGGCGTGAAGACACCTCCTCCACTGGGACACGGCTGAGTGGACGTAGAGACTTGGGTGAGATGAAAGGAGATATGAACCGTAAAGAATAGAGTCATGGCAGTTTCGACAATGGTCAAGCTCAGGGAACTACTTTCAATTCACAAATCTGTTTTCATACAGTAGTAATTAATCATCAGCAAAGTGGTTTGAAAGTGTCTGAAACTACCTACATTAGTCCATTGGAGTATATCTTACAATATTAATCCTCCACCAAAGTTATGTTTTTGCCGCCATTTGTTGGTTTGTCTGTGTGCAAAATAATTCTAAAGTTGTGAACAGATTTGGAGGAAACTTGCAGGAAAAGTTCATAATGACACAAGGAACGGATCATTAAATCTTGGTGGTGATACGGGAATTTTTATGAATTTTTGAAGGATTTTGTACCATTTGGCAAAAAAGGACAATAAACTTGGGAGTTAAAGATGAGCATATTTAAGGTTTGCATATGTGCACTAAAGCATGCCCTCTGCTTCAGGCACCATGCCCAGCAGGAAGCTGATGAAGTAAACACAAGGCTTCTTGCTTTTAAATATCACTAATTTTGGAGTTTGGGTAATTTTCAGCATACGTGTATGAATGGAAATTAGCTACTTGGCACACTGTATGTGTTCTCCGAGTGCTTTTCTAGTTTCTCTTGGTTTTTTTTTGTGAGGATGGACTATTCTGCAGTTTCTCCTTACAAGAGCTTAACACTTCATGGTGTTTGAAAACAAAAAAGACAGACTCAAAGAAGACTCACTTGAGATGTCATTGTGTTTAGGAACATTTGGTGAGACAAGTGCCTATTACAAGACGATTATTGCTGAACAAGATGGTCAGGTTTGTCAGTTTGTTGCTATGTGCATCAAACTAGTATCCATTCATTCACTATGATATCAGAGTGATTATTTCAAAGTTGATGAAAGTCTCACTAATGTAACATTAACAAGCTTAAAATGTTGTGAATAGCCTAGAAACTAGGAACAAAGACTTTCCTCTTTGCTGGCAATGTGTACATCATTAATACACACAAACAAAACATGAAGAAGGTCATTTACTCCAGCTTACTTTCCATTCTGAGCCCCCAGCCACATGGTGGGCTTGACGCTGGTCATCTTCTCTGCCACCTCGTGCATGGCGTCGCTGACCGGCGGCGCGTCCGACAGGCCGTCCTTCAGCAGGTCGCTAGACGTCCCGCGCCGCTGGCTGGCCACGATGGTCTCGGTGGGGATGGGTTCCGTGGTGGCGCCCAGGGGATCTGTGGGGGAGCCCTCTGTTTGATAAGTCATGGGGAGGGGAGATGGTGGGGGAGGGGGAGGGGGTTGATGTTTGATGGATGTTACATTGGTACAGTGCAAAAAAAAAAAATATGTTTCATCATAAAAGACATAGGAGGTGGCCATTAGAGGTGATGCAAAAGAGGGGAAAAAAGGATTCCATAATGATGGAAGGTAACACAAACATGAAAAAGAATAAAAAAATACAAGAAGAAATAAAGCAATATATAATAGAGAAGAAGATATACAGTACAAAGAATAGAAAGAAAAAGGGACAGACAAAGAAAGGGAAAGAATATGGAATAACTTCAACAAGCCCTTTACCACACAGAGAACTTGGTTTACAGCAGGGAGGTGTTAGAGAAGGAGAGACAACTACTGCTCTCCTTTGAAGTCATGCGCGGCACCGCCGAGAAGTTGTTACCCATGTGCTTTGACAACAGAGAGCATCAATAATCGGGACTAGCGCTCTCACATCAAGAAATACTTGCCCCTACTGCAATTCGCTCTCTCTTTCAATGTGATGGCAACAATGAATTTGTGTACCTTGAATTGGAGCAGCGAATCAAAATGCAGTGTAAAACTAACAATTTTAACAGCAAATAGTTTAAAAGCATGCTGGAGTACTTTATTTGAAAGATCAAAATATCCCAGATTAAAAGATAGAAAACTAACATGCGCAAATGTGCGCATTATAGCAAAATATTAGGTTTTTAAGAGGGCCTAATTTTCATTTCATTTCGATTTGCGCATTACGAAAAAACTAGAAATACATGTTTATGACATGGTATTCTCTCCTAAACTATTCTAAATCAATTCAAGTATTTTATTTGAAATTTTACGGTGAAATAAAGCTTGTAATTCAACGAAAGGTGAAATGCGTTCTTCGTCTATGAACTTCGTCTTGCAACAAGAGCGGTGCCGAGCATGACATCAAAGTGTAGTGGAATGCTAGACATCCCATTGTAATGCCTTGAACCCAAACATGTGTTTGCATGAATTATGAAGAGTTGCCACTCCATCTCTGTAACACATCCCTGTTTACAGTTATAATCACTTTTTTCACCATCATGACTAATATCCAGCAATAAACATTTGGTGAATACCAGTCAACATGTGGAAACACAGGTGCAATCCTGGGCCCCATTTCATGAAAAGCTGATAAGCAACTCTCACTGGAATGCCCACTGTCACATTAACGACAAGAATCCAGCTTCCTGATTGGCTGTTGCAATTGGAAGTTTCCATTCCAGCAGGAGTTGCTATTCTAACATCTTTTATGAAATGGGGCCCTTTCTGGGGCCTTTTCTGTTCAGCTGTGATGAAATTTTGACCCACCAAAAGAAAACTGTTAGTCCTGAGGACTTCAGTAACAAACCAGCATGCATGCCACCATTTGATCATAATCAGCATTCCACCTTTAAAAAACAACAAAAGTGTTTATGCCCACTAGAGAGAAAACCATGGCGACAGGTGTTTGCAGCATTTTTACATCTGCACCACATCTCTCCACTCACGCACCTGGCACAGGGGCAACTCATAAAGTTCACGTTAACAGTGCATCAAAAAGCACTGATATGGCATAGCAATCCTGATTGTTAACAGTAGTTTTACAATCAGAGGGTGAAAAGGAAAGAATGTACATCGCTTTCCACCCTCTGGAATTTCAAGACTTTCCTAATTTGACAATGCCGCATCAGCTTTTATTGCCTGTAAATGAGCTCACTGGCTTCTTTTCAACATGTAGAAGAGGGAAAACCAGTAATATCCTCATATATCTGGACACATGTTTCCTTCTTTGTCACTGTAGGTAGAAAGCTACTAATCCCATAATTTTGAGACTTGAATAAATCTGTCTTTCTGTCTTTCAATACCTTTCTACTTCCCTAACTACATAAATATCAATTTGTTGCCTCCACAATTCATACCTCTCACCTTTCTCCCTATTCACTCAGCGACCTGTTGCTTTATTTCTTTCCTCTATCCATCTAAGCTCTATCAAAGCTATCTACCCATCTATACCCCCCTACCCATTTATTCTTCCAGATATCAATTTTCTTTTCTCTCTTCCTTTTATATCTGCCTATGATATTTGCTGTTTGTTGTATCATTCTCTGATGAGGGTTTAATTACTTACAAGCCAAGCATTTTAGTGGATCCCTCCAGTTCCATCACAATCATCAACTTGTACAACAGTGTATGATTACATTTTTGAACTAGAGAAGCACTCTGAGAGTGCAGACCTCCGCCAAGCATGCAGCTCATTTCCACCACTGATCTTGTTCTTCCATAGAGATATCAGTGATTTCCACCCATACGTACTTGTAGCATTGTGTGCTGAAAGTCTCCCGATTTCCCAATATAGAAGCCTTTGTTACGTCACAAACCCTCAGCTGCACAGCGCGCCTCGCCCTAGCAGAAACTAGAGCACGCACTTTAGTGCGCGCATGCAAACCTCAAATACGCGCAGCCTGAACTCCCAACTTCATTGACCCTACCTGCCAAAATATTAACAAATCCTTCATAAATTCCCCCAAAATTCTCAGATCACTACCAAAATGTAGTCATCTGTTACTTGTATCAATCTAAACCTTTCCTGCAAGTTTCATCCAAATCCGTTGACTACTTTTTGAGTTATTTTGCACACGAACAAACTAACTAACTAACTAACAAACAAACAAACCAACGGTAACGAAAACATAACCTCCTCCCTTGGTGGAGGGAACAAGAATTATGTATTTTGCTAGTTTGGTTTTATTTCAATCTTTTGTATACCATCTTATACACACACATATCATATAATACAGTATATATGCCTGTGGAAAAAAAAAATCTGTTGCTGATGGAAATGAAATAGACTTAAAAAAATACATTCTAGCACTTTTGAGACTCAGTGTCTCCCCACCTGAGTCGCTGCCCTCGTTTGAGTCTGTTTTCTGGAGAACGTTTTCCTTGATGACCCCCTCCATGCCCACGGTGTCTGGGAGGGGGTCGGCCGCCGCCGCATCCGCCAGGGCCTTCTCCGCGTCCGTCACCGACTCGATGTTGGTGCTGACATTGGCCTCGCTCACCTCTGCCTTGAACGTGGCCTCGCCGTCCTCTGTGCTACCTCCTTCAGGCGAGGAGATGGTTGTGAGGTAGGGGGTAGAGGAATACACCAGTTTGGGGTTCCAATTAGCACATGAGCAGAAAAAGGTCATTTACCAACAGGGCATATTGGCTTTTAACTTCACTGAGATAAGCATCTGTGATATAATGATTATTCAAGTGATCCTTGTAATTGGTACTTGGCAGCACATCCACCTGACAGTAAAGTGGTACTTGGCAATATCAACAGAAAGAGAGTGTCAATACATGCAATGCAAAGTTATGAAATGGATGCTGTCCCGAGTGGTAACTAACAGACCATTCTGGTCACCTGGTCTATGCAAGTTGATCTTTAGTTGAACATGATTCATGAATTCCATAAATTGTTACGTCAGACAAGCACATGCAAAATTTCGCTTAGTAAACAAGTGAAGTGGGTGCCTAACCAACTGAGAAAAGAAGAAAGGTCAAAGACAAAGAAAAAAAAACAACTCTTGGTTTGCTTCAGAGTGGATGAAAGAAGGGGTTGGATATAGTCTAAGCAACCAAAAATAACTAAACTAGCTAACTATGCTGACATTCATTAAGACTTGTTGTAGAGTCTGCCTTGCAAATCTATGAGCTCAATGAGTCCATTATTATTGAAGCTAATTGACGGAACAGGAATACTTGATAATTTTCTTTATTCCTTTCTTGCTTTCATTTTAAGCATATACAAACTTCCTTCATGGTACTGATATGTGCTGTACAAGCACTGTTCATTATCATTTAGAATTAGGTGCTATTTCATTTACGTATTATCAAACAGAGGATTATTGCAAATAAAGATTTATCTTTAATATGCTTTTTGTTTTGCTCCTTGATTGACATCCTGGACTAACTAGATGTGCTGCAAATAAAGGGCCACTCATCAATCACTGTTCCTGATTGACAAAATTTATAAGAAGTTACAATCAGTGCCCATCTCATCAAGATAAAGTTAACGTCGATTGTGAAATCAATGATAACTTTGATAGACTTAAAATCCGCTATAACTTTCAATCGACAGTAAGTTTCTGTTTTACGAAGGGACTTAATAGTCGATTACAGTTACAGCTGATCACCATGACTTATCATTGATTTAGTCAAAATAAAAAACACAGGACGAGGCTGGTTTCCGGTACTGTCTGCTTAAAAACAATACAATACATAAAGCAAAACAAACAACAAAACCACAAATGTACATGATGATTGTTTGCCACGGCAACGGAAGCGTAGTCTGTTAGTGCGCCGCAGTAGCGCTACGGCCGCTGAATTAGAAGTATGTTTGCAACAGAACTGCAAAATACGTTGCGTAGGTTGATAGATCTACTACACCTTGAGCTCAACAAAAATCTGCGTACGCGCTTACCGTGAAGATCCAGCACATCATACGTAGGATAACTGAATACTACATAATCATTGACATGGATAATCTGACACAGAGGATTTCTGCAGTGGGACTGAAGGTGAAGGTCATGTATGCATTGTTTCATATCTTGTGTGTTAGGATTATGGAAACTTGTGAGAATGTGGTGACTAGCTTTTTTTTTTTCTTCTTCTTCTTTTTTTACATCTACAAGCGTCTACAGCGCAGATCAGCTTTGTAAAGAATAGATCGCAAGTCTACATGACGAAATTCTAGACCTAGTACCTAGTAGTCTAACAGTGCAACCTAAGTACAAACGACCCGCTGTAACGTTAGGCCTAACTGGTGAAGATCTAGATGATAGATCTTAGTGTCATACTTGTTGCACTATCGAATAAAACTCTTTACTTTTTGTATAGGCCTATTAAACTATCACTTAGTATCTATTGACGAACTAGATCCACGTAGGCCTACACATGTCAGAAATCACTGATTTCCTCGCATATTCTTAGCCAAGATATGCATTGCACACAGATGCAGTTCCAGCGCTCGGTTACTTGCCCCTTGCTGGCGATGGCTTGATGGGCGAGCGGGCTGAGGCGCCGGGCGCGCAGGATGGGATTGAGACTGCTTTAGATTCTAGGTGTTTGCGTGCAGCAGTCGCGTAAGCAATGCATGCCGATCGTGAATTTCATGCAAGGGAAAAAACATAAATAAATGAAAGAAACGTAACTAAATGTTAGAAAAAGTCAGCAGTTAACAAGCAAACATTTGTGACAAGACCCCAGCTATAGACTAGGAAAGTGTGACAGTTATCTTTCTTCTGTAAATTGTCTTACAATTGAGTCTACCTAGACTGTCTCTATCTATAGTTGATTTTTTATCAACTATAGAGTTATCATGGATTTGGAGCAGTTGTGAAAACTTATAGTTGATTTGGGAGGAAGTTAAAGTTGACTTCAACTTTGGGTCTCTTGATAAAAGGGACTTATGGTTGATTTGGGAGTTAATCGTTGATTTATGGACTTATAGTAATTTGGGAGAATAATTATTGATTTTCTGGACTTAAAATCAATTTTATCTGTTGATAAAATGGGGCCTACGTGATTTACCATTGGCAGAAATTGTGAAATGAAATATTTTTGTAATCATTATAAGATGGACAGTACATTCTGTTGATGCTGTTACAGTGCACTGCCATGACCACAAACACAGCTATAATGAAATTCTTTATACAAAGAAGTAAAAACCCAGGCCCCAGAATTATCATCTATGTATGTTTATATACTTTCCTGTTCAGTTAGAATGAAATTTTGACATAACGAAAGAAAACTGGTGGTTCTGAGGACTTCATTTTAACAGGAGTTGTCTGTACTAACATTAATGGTATTGTTTACCATTGGGAGCAGTGATCTAAAAAATGTTCGAGCTATCACAGTTGATGCATAGGGCCTATGTGTAGGTCAGTTGTATCACAAAACATCCTACAATATAAATTTTTGCAATAAAGCCTAAAAGGACATATCACTATTTTTCTCACTAAACCATAACTGTAGATGGTTTAGTCTAAAGATAATTTTATTACAACTATTGTTCACATTTTGTATATTTAACAATACACTACTTAACACTGATTATACTGATCAGCTTTTTACACTGGTTGTTTCTATCCCTAACTCACATTTTACACCGATTTTGAAGTACTACAGCTGGGTTTTTGATTCATCTGCAAATGGTAAATAATGCCTCTAAGTTAGAAGAGATAATGTATGAGCATGATTTAAACACTGAGCAGATTAAAGTCACCCTCTACAGCATGGCATTGCGAGCCTGACATGACGACTAACCCCGTTCTGATGTGGGTGAGGTTCCACTGGGTGTAGCTGGTATGCTGGCTGTTACCAAGGTTACTGTTCCAAAGCCGCTATCACTGCCTCCACTGGACACTGATGCAGTGTCGTCTGTCGTTTCTGATGGTAGGTTCTCATCTGTAGGGTAATCTGACTCCATTGCACCTGAAGGAAAAAAAAAAATACTTAGATGTACCAAAACATAATGCAGTCATTTTAGTTCTAGGGACTTTGGACAGCATGTACAGTGTTTTAGGGTTTTCTGTGCCAACCTACATTCAAAGCACAAATAGGGTATATACCACATAATTTGCATATTTTCTAGAAATTAGCTTAATTAGTGTGATGCTAATTCACACACAAAAAAATGCCAATATGAAGGAGGTACAAAAACTTCCAGAGAGAGAAAGAGGAGGATCACAGAAAGGAAGAGATAGACAGAGACATGGAAAGAGAGAGAAAAGAAAGAAATAAGGAGAGATATATGCAAGACACAGAAAGAGAGAGAAAAAGATAAGGAGAGATATATACAAGATATTTATAGAGAGAAAGATAAGGAAGGATACATACGATATACAGAGAGAGAGAGAGAGAGAGAAAGAGAAAAGAAAGAGATAAGGAGAGAGATATATACAACATACAGAGAAAGAGAGACAAAGAGAGGGGAGAGAAAGAGAACCATCTCTCACCCGGCACCGAGGCGATGCAGAGGACGTAGGACGTGCTGACGGGGAACATGTCCAGGATGCTCTGGGGCTGGTTGGCGTCGATCACCGTCACCTTGGTGGTGCTCTGGTTGCTGGTGCAGATCCAGACCAGGGAGGAGAGCCGGTTCTTTCTCTGCTTGTCCAGCTCCTTCTGCTGTTTCTGTGTCATTAAGAGGAGGTGCGGATCGGCAGGATGAAGATAACAAAAAAAAATGATGATGACATAGCAAAGAAAAACAGAAGGCACTAGAAAAGCACTCGGAGAGCACAGATCTCCGCAAAGCAGTTCATTTCCACCTGTACACGCATGCTGAACATCGTTCAAAATAAGCCTTTTGTTTATGTCAGTTTCCAGCTGTGCAGCGCTTTACCCGAGCAGAGCATGTGCTGTAAAGCGCGTATGCAAAGCTCACATACGTGCAGTTTGATCTCTCAAGTTCAATGACCCTATCTGCCAAAAAAATTTAAAAATCCTGCAAAAATCCATAGAAATATTCCTCGATCAATACAAAAAATTGTATAATCTGTCCCTTTTGTCATTAGCAACTTTTCCTATAAGTTTCATTAAAATCTGTTCATAACTTTTTGACTTATTTTGCCAATAGACAAACAAACAAACCAACGCCGATAGAAACATAACCTAACATATAACATAACCAGTGTAGTAGAAGAAGAAGTCATCAAACAAGAAAATAAATCTGATAACGAGTCATTGCTAATCCTTTTTTTTTTCCATTGGTAAAAAAAAAAAATATGGCAAAGCACCCGCTTTCAATAATCTATGCAAACATTCATTAAAGAAAAAAAAATATGACTGTAGTTTCTTGTTGACCGATCAGATATGTATCAAGGCTTAATTCCTTGGCCACAATGAGTACTTGAATGATGTTTGAGTTTAGAAACAGAATGTCTTACTCTCTCTTTAACTGAAGTCTATATGTCT
Organism: Diadema antillarum; assembly: GCF_040938485.1. Lineage (NCBI taxonomy): Eukaryota > Metazoa > Echinodermata > Echinoidea > Diadematoida > Diadematidae > Diadema > Diadema antillarum. The sequence goes on from NW_027272947.1 coordinate 29,796, forward strand.
CCCAGCCCTTGATGCATTACACATCTTACAAAATTCTGAAAATATTTACAAACTTTTTGAAGATGAGCATCTGTTTTCAAACATCTACGCATATTAGAGGTATCTAAGAATATAAGAATACTTACAGTGATTTCTTCGTCTAGTCTATCAAGCTCAGACCCCTCCTTGCTGCTCCTGTTGGAGACCTCTGCATCTGGGTCAGGGCTGGAGTAGAAGACGCTGGCTCCGATGATGGAGCCCCCGTCCCTGGTCCTTCCTCCGTTGAGATCTACTCCGGCAGCACACCAAATCTGTCACAAAAAACAGCAAGTACAGATACAGACTGCCACTTAGGACACATCAGTGGTGGTATCATCTATATCTCTTTAAAATATTGAGGCTGATAGAAAGATATTATTCAGAGGGGTAAAGGTTCCTTTTTTTCGACATGTTTATCAATTTACAGATCAGCAGTTGCGATCTGAACAAATTTAATTTGTAGAGGGAGACAAAGTGAAGAAACTCACACCTGAATATTGAGGCTGTAAGTACACTTGGATATATAGCACAGGAAAACACCTGTGGTTGGTATAAGGTCATAATTGATGCCAGCTTAGGACTAAAAGGACATCAGAGTATGATGTGTTATCATGAGTTCTAACCTGTCCTTTGGCATCTCAAAGGATGGTAATTATTTGTTCACTTTGGTGGATGAACAGCTTGAATGGTGCATATGTTGCAAGCGGACAATGGCTATTTTAGCTGCTATGGGTTACTGTGGTTAACCATGATATACATAGAAAGATGTATACAAATATTCACTATACCAGTAGCACTAATATACCAAGGTATCTCCATCCAAATGTCGTAGAATGATTAGAATTATCCGAAAGACATCATGTTGGAATAGATTGCAGTGGAAAGGAGAGAGATTAGTGCGTAACTTTGTTGTCAAGAAGGGATAAAGAACAATTTACGCTTGAATAATGGGACAATCCAACAGTGTAGTCCCATCTATGCACATAAGTGTGCTCACTTTGTAGCTCACAAAAATGATATGCAATACAAAGATTTTACATTAATATCGAATGACAACTGATCTGGTGAATTCACTGTAGGTAGGGTATCCTCACAGCTCTGATGGTGAGGTTAAATATCTCATGGGCTTGTAAGCTGTGCTACAAGTAAGCACGATGGTGAAGAGATGTGTGTTTGGTTGACTGACCAGGTTTGCATAAAATTTTCGGTAATTCCTGTGGAAAAATGCACCTTTTGTTACAATGACAGCAAATATGATAACACTGTGCAGTAAATATTAATCTGTATACATTGTTTAGAATAACCGCACACCCATGGAATGAAAATGAGACACATCTATGGTGACTAGTTAGTGCATTAGCTCTTAATCATACCAACGACAAAAAAGAAAAAAAGAAAAAAAATACTTTTGAAATTTGATGACAAATTTCTGATTTAATGGTAACTGGCAACAAAAAAGAAGAAGAACAAAAACAACAATATTTGAACATCTTCCTCCTTGTGTGACTGTTTGTGAACATCTTGACATTTCAAATAAATTTCCAGATTTGAACTTGGCAATGTAATAGATCCATACACTGGCAAATATTTTGAATATCACAAACAATACTGTGGTAAATACAGCAATAACTTTGGATATGGGAAATTAATGATTGTACCGACAGAATAGATACACCCAAACATTAATGCAGAACTCATGTTCCCAGGGATACTTGTTTTTGAAAATTTTCTCCTCATAGGCAGCCTCAATGTCTTCTAGAAAACTGTTACAGATGAACTGGTGTCTGTAAAGTACTATCTTCAAAGAACTAATTGTATATAATTTATAGAGATGTTTAATATGACACATTACTTGGCACACATATTCAAGGAAAAAAAATCCAAGAATATGGTACACATAACTAATTTGGTTGATATATCAGAAAGATGTTCTGAATTTTATGAGCTTTTGGTTTTTGACAGTGATCTTTGATATAAATGTCAAAACATTCTAAATATTTGACTGACACAGTAAATGTCTGAATCTGAATGCAGTCTAGATTCTGCTGATTTGACAGACAGACTGGTACAATTTGGTTAACAAATATATGTGACATAGTCTTTGGACAAAGTTATATCTTTTAACTGGTTTTAATGATATAAATATAAGGGATAGATGACTTTTTAAAATATATTTTCCTTTTGCAGCATTCACTTTTAAACCACATACATGCAGATCACTGCCTGCATTTATTTTATGTATGAAGATGTATACAGTTTATACAATTTGGAAATGTGGCAATACATACGATGGCAAAATCTCCTAGATGATTTACAAGCTTTGTTGTGTTGCTTTAAGCAGTGACTTTTGTAAAAATGAGTCATAATCACGAGATGGTAAGAATTTAGTTAAGTTTTCTAACCATGATAGGGAATGAATTAGCAGTGTAAGAAGTTTAATGAAGTGAAAAACAAACCCCAAAAGCACATCATACTAGGGTACTGCCAGAGTGGACCGACCCGGAGACAGATGCTACTATCCCTCACACGGCATGATTTCTAGTGCAGAACTTGCCATGTGACTCCATACGAGCAACCTTTACCGAGGCGAGTTAGCATCAAACCAAAAATGTACTGGCTACAGAGCTAGATCCAAGAATTCTAAACAATATACACATATATACCAGGTGTACGTCACTGTGCATCACAAAACCAACAAAATAATCGCATGACTTAATTTTATGTGAGAACTCAAAATAGGTGAAATGGGTCACCGTAGTCAATTTCTGTTTGGTCCTTTTACATTTTGTGAAAGAGCATTTCTTCATTCATATTGCTATGTTTGGCATCATAAAACAAAGGAAAAATTGCTTTCTTCTTGAAAAGTGTGATATGAGGTATGTCTTAGAAGTCCCTTTTTATTTCTGAAAAAAACCTTTTATACACTCTTCAACTCCAATAAGTTTTGAAAAGATGATGCTATTGCATTGGAAATTGGTTATCAGTCACTAAAAGAATGTAACTGATGAGTGTGCATATTTTCACTTTAATCCGATAATCCATTCTTTAAAGTTGCTATGGAGTTTGACAGCATTAAGCACTTGAATATATCCTACACTTCTGGAAGACTTTTTTCATAGTATTTCCTTCTTTTCTCATCACTTTTCCGTAGAGTGTAATTTCTTTGCATCATTTAGATGGGTTGTAGTATTACTCACACAACAAAACTAGTGGACCTGAAAATGACAGGGGTTGAGGGATAGAGTAATGTTGTGATTATAGCAAAACACTGTTGGGGCGCGACCTCGTATCTCAAAATATGTCAAATGTTCAGGAGAGCGAAAAAACATGGCAGCCAAAGTACTATTTAACAAAGGGGAGTGCCTTTCCTTTCTCATGCTGAGGTAGATTCATTTTGGGAGTAAGATGGCAAGGATTTGGACAGGACATCATTCATCTGATTACTGACAATTAATCCAAAAAAGTGATTTTCACTAAAATCTGAGATACAAGGTCTTGTCACTCCAGCAACAAAAGTGTAAATCTTAACACGACCAAAGTACTTCTCCTTCACTCCAAGCCTACATCCTACGTAACTTTGTTTTGGTAATGTGTTCATCCACATCAAGCAGGTTTTGTGATAAATCACATTGATACATATGACAACGCATGTTTCATTCATAATATTCAAATGGATAAAATGTGTACATTAATGTGTTAAGTTGAGAAACAAAAAGCGATTGAATGAAAGCAGTGTGACAGCTGATGTTTACTGTTTTTCTTTTTTTTTATAGCCAAGAAACAATGTTTGTTTTCCCCTTTATAAAGATCAAGTTAGGGTTGTGCCTTATATACACCATTTTATGGATGATGGATGATTGTGTCATGCAGTTTGTTTCTCATCAAGATCATCATAATACATTGCTGTTGTTTCCACAGTGTTTACACAAGTTTCCTCACTACTAGCACATACACATGTAGCTCAATAGACCCAAGAAAAAGCCTTCTAAAGATAATAACTACAACATCTGCAGTGTGTGGAAGCATGTAGTGATTATGTGGGCACACAGAGCAACACACCACAGCCGAGAGGGTGGGAGAGAGTGTGGGAGAGCATTGGAGAGTGGTGAGCATCGCTTCTACGGCAGGTAATGGGAAGAGAATCGTCCGTCTTCAGTTCATACTCACACTTTTCATGGTGTTTTCAAACTGCTTCTTGATATTTGTGAAGTGGAAAGAGGGAATGTTTTGTTACATTTCAAGCATTGAGCATTAGTCAATGCGAAGCCATCATTTCTGTTTTGTACATAACTGGATTTTCCCAATTTAATGAAGTTGTCATAAATTAAACCTAGATGTATAACATCTCTCTAAAAATAGAAATAGCACTAAAATACTTGATTTTCAGTGATTGCTGGTGTTGTTGGTTTGTGATACATGAAATAGAATTCCTGACATGATCATCTCCAACCCTGACAGTTCAACCCCGATTACTGGCCATCACTTTTCGGATCTCTCTATTATCTGGACATGGACTAGCAAACTGTCATGATTGTCTTTGCCCTTTCAGTACGAAACTTTACTATCTATAGGTACACCACAAAGATGTGCTTATGAATACAAAGAAATGAGAAATTTGGGACATATATGTTGATCAGTACTGATATGGTGTGTATTTATATCAATCAAAATACTGTTGCCAAAAGGAACATTTCATTTAACTTCCAGGTTATTTGGACTATCAAACATGCAAATATCACATAAATAGTAGGCATGAATTGTCAAAATAACAATGCCCTATGCAAACCCCAATACAATTTCCTTTGTTATAATGAAGAATATGTAAATAAAAGATATATATGATATGGCTTTATCATAGAATGAGAGAGGTAAGACAGTCTCGCACAAATTACAAAACTTTAGAAGGCTGGAAAAGGCGAGGGAAAATGGGGCACCAAACCAAATCACAGCAGCACTTATCAAATTCACACCACTGAAACTAGGGCACCAATGCATCAGAAATTTTCCCTATTTCGTTAGCACCACGGTTTAATGCTCCCGCCTGACATCCTCAAGTGAAAACTGGCCACAATGATACCCACTGGCACTTTTTTTTTACCCAAATGTGATAAAATGCTGGCTCAACTGGAAACTTGCTGCATCATTAGTATTTATTATATGTACACTGGTATGGCACCACTCCTACCACAATAATTTCTCCTATCTGAGCTCAAACTCTACAAAATATTTGGATGGGCTGCAAAACTTACATTTTTGAAAAATGAAATCTATCTCAGTAGTGGCAGATGGCTTTCAAAGTAGCAATACTGGAAAAAAAGTTTTTTTTATTTTTTAATTTCACCACAATTATGTCAATGCTTAAAGACTCACTTATAAATAAAGGGTATCAAGAGAGGGGTGTATGATCTCTTGTATAAGTAGAATATGACAATATTATAAAGACTTCCTGGAACATCATCAGATGGGGAAACAAGCTACAGAAAGGCCTTGTAAATGCAGTAGACTTCAAAGAAGGTGAAATATTTCTCCACTGACAAAATGATGACATTTCTTTTTAAAGACTGCCCCCCCCCCCCCCCAAAAAAAAAAAAGGGAAAACATGACATACCTTTGTGCCTGGTTCTTTCTCCAGAAGTGGTCTGCAGAAGACCGGCACCGGCACTCCCACCAGACCACGCCCGGTTCCGCTTGTGCTGGCCCCAGTGCCACTGCTGCCCTCAGGCTGGCCTTGGTTAGAGGCGGGGCTTCTGGAAGGGGAGGGGTGCTTGGCTGGTAGGCTCCACCCATAGGCCTGGACACGCCCATCATCCTTTCTGACATGGGCCTTCACCTTCTTGTACTGCTCCCGCTTGTCCTTCATTCGCTGACTCCCTTCACTGTCAAGACAGTTAGAAAATACTTCCAGAAATATCACTGCTGTTTTTAACTGCATAAGTACTGTAAAAGTTTTTTATTTTTGCAAGGGTTTAATTTTTGCAAATTTTGGGAATCACTGATGGGCTGCAAATTTACCAAGATGCACAAATATCATGAACAGACAGGCACTAGTGCAATCACGACAGCCTCAGTGTCAAATCATGAAAACAAAATCGTGTGAAAATGTCTGTGACCTCCTTATTCGCGAAAATATCTGTATGCTAAAATCACTGCTTTTGAAATACAACATCTATCTTCCATTCTGGAACAAAGCATTCAATGCTCAATGAAGCCAAATTAACATACCCATCCTCAAGGAAGTCAAATGCTTTGGTCTTGTTGTCTAGCGAGGCAATCGTCTGGGTGCGCTGCTTGTTGTTCGGCGCCACGTTGCCCGTGGGGGCATTGTACCTCACGTTGGCGGCAGGGTAGTTCCTCCGAGGAGCCGTGGCCACTGCTGAAGACGACGTGGACGAACTGGTGAAGAGGTTGCTGAAGCTGTGCCAGAAAATAGGAAATACCACTGGTGCAAACTTCATTTAAACCTGCGATCATCCAGATCGCGATCACATGCAACCTGTGATCGTGCACGCAATAGAACATGATTGGTGATTTTGCATGCTGAAATGTACTGTGAAAAGAGCATTGATTAACATTCAGCAATAGTGCCACCTGTAGGCATTTGTTGATAATTTTCTCCTTCCCTTTTTTTTTTCTCGCAACTTTGGGTAGGATTCCAGACCACTCAGACCTGCTTACTTACATAGCATTGACTGAGCAAGTTGCACAAAGCTCTTGAAGCATCAAAACAAAGCACACTTGTGCGCCTGATTTTTTTTTTTTCTCGATTAAGTTGGTGAAGCATCCCGATTGTGATGATATTTTTCCTTCTTACGCTACATTTAATCGGCATATTGTTCTCTCACACACCTACACTCATATAATCTTCACATTCACTGTGTGTATCAGATACTGGTGACATCTTCGTATTCCAAACTGATAAACTGGCACGGGTGACAAGCTGCTAAGTACACTGCTTGCAAATGTAGAAATCATAACAAAATAGGTTTAGATGACCAGCAGCATGGGATATTGACAGACAGATGATACAAGAAATGTTCTACATTTGTACATGCCATACTTAGCAATATCATAGCCTGATTTCAAAAACTGCGATCTCACCAACCCTTCTCAGAGATGCAATCTCGACAAATAATGTATGCCTATAAAAATCAAAGCCATTACTACAATGCTGGCACCAATGTAACTAAAGGTCACTGTTTGGTCATAAAATGAAATAGAAAGATCTTCACGTACAACTTCCATATCGATGACTTGTTCTTCTTCCCCTCAAACGATGGATGCTCCCTTGATGCCCTGTAGACACAGAAGAGAGGGAGAGAATCAATGGTTAGAGAAACTGAAAGATAATATTTATATTCTGCTAATTCTACCTCCTCTGATTTTTAGTGGAGTGCATTTTACAACAGTTAAATTCCAACTGCATGAACACATTAGAAACCAATTTCTTAACTTTTGTTCACAAATTCTGAATAGGTCTACAGCTTTCTACAGGGGAAAACAACAAAATGCCTTTTGAAATTGCAGCATGGAACCTGGTCTCGTGCTTCTAGGTCTTGCTGCAATACAACTTTGTGTATCAGAAACTACTATGGCAACAGTCCTCATATGTTTATACTTCCTTGTTGTTACAATCATCATCATTTTGATGTCATTCTTACTATTGCACTCATCATCATCATCATCACCAGCATCACCATCATCACCATCATCATCACTATCATCACCATCATCACCATCACCACCATCACCACCATCATCATCACCATCATCATCATCATCACCATCATAACCATCATCACCATCACCATCATCACCATCACCATCATCATCACCATCACCACCATCATCATCACCATCATCATCACCAGCATCACCATCACCACCATCACCACCATCATCACCATCACCACCATCATCATCACCATCACCATCATCATCACCATCACCATCACCATCATCATCACCATCATCACCATCATCACCATCACCACCATCATCACCATCATCACCATCATCATCACCATCATCATCATCATCATCTTATTTGTGCCACCCTGACCTGATCATCTCGGTCCACCTGACCGCCTCCTGTAGCTCCATCAGCCTCTCCTTGTACTGGTTCCTCTCCATCAGAACCCTGGCCATCTCCACCCGAGTGAACCTCTTACGCTGCGCCATGGGGACGCCCTCCTCATCGTCGATTTCCCGCATCTTCTCGTTCTCTTCCCTTGCCCTGGAATGACAGCAAAGATGAGGAAGTAGAGTGAGTCTCCATTTAAATCTATGCACGATGGTTACTGAATTAAACAAATTGCAGTGTCCTTCAGTACTGCCAGTTTTAAATAAGATCCAGAAAGGCACTTATGTTGGAAAGTTTTCATATTCAACTTCATCCCAAATCCATTATCAACGTTGTATATGACAAGTTGAGAAGACACTCCTATACTTAACAATGTCTCCTTTTAGGCATCTGTGTATCACATCCTCTGAATGTCAGAGGTCATGTAAAACTCATCACTCTCTCTTCTTGTTCTCCCTCATGGAACTTTCCACAATACAAGTGTATTTCCACGCATGATATATCTATCTATCTGATCAGAAAACCACATGTAAAGAGGGAGAAGTGATAAAAATAATCTTCAAGCTGCTGCAATCCTTCAAAAACTATGATATAAAGAAATATTACTTGAAAACTGAAAAAAGAAAATTTTTTGAATGATGATGCAAACCTAGATACTGATAATAAATCACACTTTTCTAATTACAATAAGTAGCGACAGGAAAACTTGCAATGTTTTATACTATGTGCCCTCATTACTCTGAAAACTTGCAATGTTAGCTTCAACTAAAAAAAAATTGTGAAGTTTTGGAAAAATCTTGGCATGCCCAATTTACTCATTCACCATGCGCTAACAGAAGAGCTAATGTGAAAATCATGTGAGTCAAATTTGTGACTTTCTTGCTGTGTGCATTCTCAAAATACAAAACACTGCACACAGTCAGAAACTTCACACTCTGACTTGGGAGTTTTTAATCAAAGTCTCAAGTAATATTTGGCTCAGTTGCTTGGCAACTTTCATCCTAACTTGCCAAAGTTTTCTAATTTGGTGAGTTTTCAAGCCCAATGAGAATGGGCTAGTTGCTAGTAAAATTTGGTACATTTCCTTGGCAACTTTCATCCTAACTTGGCAAAGTTTTACAATTTGTGAGTTTTTAAGCCCAATGAGAATGGGTTAGTTTCTAGTAAATTTTGGCACAGTTGCTTGGCAACTTTCCCCCTACTAACTTGGCGAGTTTTCTAGCCCAATAAGAATGGGCTAGTTGCTAGTAAAATTTGGTACATTTCCTTGGCAACTTTCATCCTAACTTGGCAAAGTTTTACAATTTGTGAGTTTTCAAGCCCAATAAGAATGGGTTAGTTTCTAGTAAATGTTGGCACAGTTGCTTGGCAACTTTCCCCCTAACTTGGCGAGTTTTCTAGCCCAATAAGAATGGTCCTATGGAGGCCTACTTCTTCAGCTCCTCCTCCAGGTCAGCGATGCGGGTGTTGAGGCGACCCTTGCCGTTGTTGATGGTGACAATCTCCTGCTTCAGCATCTCCGTCTCTGACGTCAGCTCGTCCACCTGGGCGATCAGGTCGTCCTTCACCACGTTCAGCGCATTTCTGGTAGGTGGATAGAGCACAAAACAAAATGAAAATGCATAACAGTGCTGACAGTCCCACACCACGAGATGCTGAGCTGCTTTATTGTTGTTGTTTTTTTCCATATTTGAGTGTCATGGCAAGTGCAAAATGGATTTGGTTATTTCTATCACTATGGTTTGCTTCAGGTTCTCCAGTTTTTGAACTGTTTTTTCCCTCTGCGTTCTGGAAATAAGTGGTCTTTGGAAGAAAATAGAGCAATAGTGTGTCGCTAATACCATAAATATCAATTAATCAGTGTTTAACCGTGAGAGATAAAAAGTGTTGGTATACAAGAATTTGATATTTTCCAACGCATACAAGATGTACTTTGAGATGTAATTTTTCTTTTAAACGGTCACACCTATGTGCAGTGCTGTTAAGGTGCTTTTATTTTCATTGTTTGCACACAGACTCTTACCAATACCTTCTATATGATGTCATCATAAAAGTTTGAGTGTAAAATGTTTGCTGTGAGTATTAATAGTACAGAGTAGAAGACACCATTCTTGAATTAAAAAAATACCAGTTATCATTTTCAGCATCCCACTGCTATTTAGTTAAAGACGTCAAAACACAGATATCAATGCTTTAAACAGCCAGGAAAATTTCATCTGAAGAGTGGTTTACAAACTTTGTCCCATACCTTGTAAACTATCATCCAGACCAAACAACGAGCTAAAATATCTAAGGATATCTCGGTATATCTGACATAGCATAGAGGTAAAGAAAGCGACATCATACCCAAATAAGGCATTCCATGTATTCTTAACATTCAACACCGTCTATGTTTCTCCAGATTACACCACTATACCAGAGTGCACAAATCAATGATATCCTATCCCTCCTTCTAGTTTGTAGATTGACTTACTTTGTCTGTCTGAGTTCTGCATTCTCCATCAGTATATTCTCCACTTCCTTGCCCATTCCTGAATAATATCAAGAAAATGGAATAAAAATCCAAGAGGACAGAGATTATAAAACTGTACAATAATTCCACTGACTGAATTGAAAAAAAGAAGAAGTGTATTCTACGTCTGGAGTTATGTGAAGAAGTGCAGTTGCTTGTTCTCTTTGTGTTCTCTGTCAAATCAAAAGTAGCACTTATTTTTGGTTTGACCACATTATTTCCTATGGAATCTAGTCTGCCATCGCTGTGGGGTACAGTGAGGACAGCATATGAACATATGCAGAATACAAACTTCATCAAAGAATGCCAAACACTCACATCAAGATACTACCATGTCGGAAAAACATAGAATATAAATGCCTGCAAACGATATACAAGATAGACAGCTTTATTTGAGTGACTACATTAAAACCAAACAGGTGAAAGATATCGCCTGTTTGGTCATAATGATTGAAAAATACAAGTCTTTAAAAAGAGTGCACATACATAGAAAACTAACTTTGCACTATGCATGCAAAAAGACATCTACAAACATCAGTACACACTTTGACACATGGCAAAACAAATTTTTCCCCACTTTCCCAAAAGAGCATTTGGGCAAGCTTCCTACACATTTTTAAAGCAAGAACCCATTTATTTTACTTGCCCACTATAAGGTTTTAGTTGCCCGGGCAAACAGGCCTGTGGGTTTCGAGCACCCTGAGATGTATAGTCATATCATACAAATAATGCACATCAGTGAGAGCATTAGTAAGAATTACCAACATAAGGTACTTATGGAACAGTCTAACACGCCCAAGGTAAAAGCTGAATGCTTGGATTGTTCCAAAGGTACCGAGTGTGGGTAATTGTACTAATGCCCAAACAAACTGATGCGTATTATTTATTTTGTAAAATAAAGAAGGCGATCCTTGTAGCTGAAAGAATTTCAAACATGACGGGCATGCTAAATCAAATTTAAGTTAAGTTTAATCAAATAATGAAGTTTCGCTGGGTCATCATTGCGATGTGACAAGCTACTGACCAGCCATTATACCTTTTAATTTTCACTGGTCATAAGCAAAATTACCTATTAGGAAAATTACGTGCCTGGTCACATGTACGTGCTCAACCAATCACTTGATTAGGATCTGTTTCATCATTTTGTGGGGAACAAACATTTTAGCACAACGGGGAAGCTGTTCACAATGATAGGCTAAGACACTGAACCAAATAATTCCACATAACATCAGTACCCTCAAAAATTTTTAACAAAGCAGACAATGCATAAGCGGCCAAAAAGTCCTTTTGCTTGTGTTTATGTGTATATAGGTGTGTGCATACGTGTGCATATCTATGTTTATCAGAGTCAAGTGTTGGTATCAAAGTTCTGGGGCCTGTTTCATAAGAAAGAATTGTGCAATTATATTGTAAGATCCTGTGGCTACAGTTACTATGACAACAGCTTGAATACTCACATACAATTGGCTATTTAATTTTACTACTACCATTGTCATTGCAATTATCGCTGCTCATAGTAAAGTGCAAACCTCTAAATGAAACAGGCCCAATGATTATACATCGACTGGTTAATTTCAGATCCACATTGATGGTACTGTATAAGCTGTTATTTTCGCGTATAGATATTTCTGCGAATGAGGAGATCACGGACATTTTCACGGGATGTTTTCGCGAATGGACACCAATGCTAACATAAGTGCACTATTACCCTGGCGCATGGCGATATTTTCGCATGTTTTTAAATTTTCGGTCCAACAGTGATTCGCGAAATTCGCGAAAATTAAACCCTCATGAAAATAACAGCTTATACAGTAACAGGTGAATTCAGGACTTGTCCATTAATATCGGCAATACATTCTAGACCCTGAAAACTGTGTGTACAGATGTTATTTTGTGTCTACAATGTGGAAGCAATGTATACTATAAAAAAGGACAGTGGAGTGTGAAGTTCACAAAAATTTCCACATCACAAAACATTCCATCTTGATGGTAATGCTAATCTACGCATGCAACAAATAAACACATAGCCATTTATTCACATCTATACATCGCTACAGGCACAAGGCACAAGTCCACTAATTCTCTACACAAAATACACTGACGATGTATTTTTCTTTGTTCAAAGAAAATCATTAAATCATTCTTAATGGAAGTTACACAGCAGTTGATAAATGCTGCCGGTACAGAGATGTTTAGAATATGTACAGTTAGAGCGAAGGAACAGCCAGCATAGAAGTTATGGTTTGTACTTATGAGTGGAAGATTTGGCAGGATTAGGGCAGAATGTCTGTGATTGCAATTAATATTATTAGTTTTTTTTTTCTTTCTATAAAATCAAACAAGACTAAAATGCAAATGATGTGGTTATGTAATCATAACAAAGAGGGAATATGAAAAAAAGTTTTTAATAGCATTTACTGAAAGAGAGAAAATTCAAAACAGAACAAACAAGTTGACACTTAATAGTGTATGATTTCTGCCCTGAAATTTAATCGCTGTGTATGCACCAAAAGCATAGTCTGCAAAATGCAGCTTGAATTGATAAAGAAAAAAAAAGACTAAAATTTTGACATGTACTGTGTGAAAGGAACTGACTTGGAGACATGAGTAAATGCTCTAGATAGAAGAGCAAAGAAGTTGTTCAAACATCAGCTGAGTAAATACTAATCCATCAATACTTGCAACTATACAACATACTGAAGTGTGCTATGCTAAATTAAGCTGCACATACACTGAGCTATGTAGAAACACACATCGAAGAGCTTTAGCCCCCCCCCCATACCAGCACGATTGATAACACCTGCCCTAACTCCCAAACATGACACAGACTATTGCAAAAGAACACTTTGCCGTGATACATAACTCCCTTAGCTCCTGTCACATTTATCAATGCATTTTAGACTTAAAGCTCAATTGAAATCAAACCTCCAGGAACAACATAAGCATGTTTAATACCAAATGATAGCTGTTAGATCCCATAATCACTACACATTCTTTTGCTATTTCTTCAGCACTCTTGATTTTTTTTTAAAGAGATGGCTTGTCAACAAATTTGAATCTTCTGGAGCAACAAGTGGCACACAAATTGATTTTGTTTCAAAATGGAAAATACATTTTTGCCAGGTGAGCAGAGACTTCTGTTTAAATATGAAGTAAAGAGATTAAGACTTTCAGACAAACTGCAAAGAAATGTCTGATCACACAGTACTTGCAAGGTACAAGTGTACACGTGTATAATATACCATTTTCACTACATCAAAGGCTTCTCTTTTTATCTTTATAAAATAGAAATCATCTTTCTTTAATTTGAGCCTGATTGCCAAATGATAATTTTCAATAGAAATGACGGATGCAATTTGATAATTTAAAATTGACCATTTCTGCAGTTTGACAGGGTTCTGCACCAATTTGCAACTTTTGGTCTGTCTACTGAAAAAGCAGCAAGAAAAAAGACAGACTACCCACGACCTACTACAGATGGACCAGACAAACCACTCACAAGAGAGACAGACAGACATACAAACATACAATGCCTGCTGGCATCTTACCATAGAAGTTATCAGGGCTCATCACTGCATGTTTAACGTGTGGTAAGGAATGAGGTGAGAATGGGTGTGCATGGTGTGGAGTTAACAGAAATTATGCAAAACTGGTTAAACAAAAAAGTTTCAGAATTTGCCCCAAAAATATGAGCAAGAATTAAAATGTCACAAGTGTATGACTGAATCCAAATGATTCCTTTCATTCATTTGAAAAACATATGAAACATATCACTATGGGAAACTGGCTTGAGTATTTCACCTTTGCAAAACAAACAAACATAAGTTTAAGTAATCTGGGAATATTGATGTCAACAAGATAGACCAACTTATAGGTACTAGTTTTCAACTGAGAGTTAGTAACAAGGTATCTGACAATATGTACATGCCTACAGGAAACCTATAGATTTTAGTCTAAAGTGTCCCAAAGTGTTGCTACAGGCCTGTTTGTCACACTCTATGACTAGACATCCCACATAAACCTATGCAGAGCCACATAGAACATGCTGAATTATAAAAGAGAAACCTAAAAACCATGAGAAAAAGAAAATGATGACCATGCGATAGGGAGATCTAACCCTGAATGTTTGTGTGTCAGAGCCAGCTGCACTATGGCCAGAACTAGTAAAATGTATGATACACATACACATGGATGCTTCTATTGCTTAATCTTAATACATGGCAAAGGCAATAGAGCTACAGCACATAGAGTTGGGTGGTTCTAAGCATTTCTTTTTCCCCTGAAGCTGACGTAACATGAAAGAAATATTCAAAACTAATCTCTGTTTATCTTGGTATATTCACGTTTAGCTAATTAGCAGTCAAAACCAGATATGATCTTTCCTCTCCTTTTCATTCCCACAGACTTTGAGTTGAAGTTTAAAGTTTTCTCTCTCCATCTAAATCTAGTGTTAAACAATACAAGGCTTTATAAACAAAGGGTATATGTTTCACGCCCTCTCTGGATATTCCATGTTATAAAATATCCAGTTCTGCATGAAATTTCGTAACTATGCTTACCCTTTGTTTTCGACAATGATCAAGCTCACTATACCATGAATGGTTTAGTTCAGTGTATGATACAAACTCAGGCCCTATATGTGGCTATATACCAGTTACACACAATTACACAGACACCCCACACATATCATCTATACAGATTCATGATATATGCCATCATATCAACATGGCTGTGAAAGTAAATACACTAAAACAAACAAATAAGAAGCAGGGCAAACTATGTAGCAATTTCAAATGATATCCCTCCGGTGCATGATATATCTTATTTTTTCATTTTTAGGTAACAGCTTTTCTAACATTTCCAATACTTTGTCAACTATAACAAGTCAAATATCCCTGCTATATATGGTATGCTGATACACCAGCTAGTATGAACTGTCACCCATTTCTTGTGCTTTTAATGTATAAATAGATTCCATAACTTTGCCTCAAACTCTTGAGCTGTACTAGACTTTCATCTGAGGTCAGTTCATGAAGAGCTATTTAAAGTGCGATCTTTTCCATGTTGATACAATTTTGTCTTCAAAGTTGTCACTGAAACGTCAGATTTTGACAATGACAGCCATCTCTTTGCTTTTTCAAATTCATGAATTTGCTTTTTATAGTTATTGCATAGACAATAACTTTGCACAGGAAAATGGACAGCCCCCCCCCCACACCCCCACTAAAATCAAGAAATACCAAAGACAATAATATAATTTATGAAATATCAAAGTAATACACTATAAACATTGAAAAATGGTATGCACTCGAAAATTATCGTGACTGACATATACATATATATATATATATATATATATATGCACACAACAAACCGAATGAGTTTTATTTGGAAATGTCAAAAGCAAGCTTTACACAAGCTGAATGTAATGCATGTATATATAGTACATATTTGCAAGTAAATGCTGCAACAATTATTACACATATGCAGTAAACAGGGATAGGACACTGAAAAGGGCATGGCTTGTTCTTGGATTTATCCAAAGTAGCTTCTTGAGTAACATAAAGGCAGTTTCAGCATAGTGCTCAGGTACAGCTTCCCACAAGAGGAAAAGAAAAAAAAAAAAATGGGGAGCGGAAGGGTGATACACGGCTCCATAAATCTTTTATGTCTCTCGTGCAGAGTTTTGGTCGTTTGCTGCTGTGTGGCACTATGGTTAGAAAAACATAAACACTAACACAAAGTGATAGGCAATCATATGGTGACTGTTAATCAGTGTGGCACAACTGGGTTGAATGTTATGTGTACCGCAAGCACATAATGCAGCTCTTTACATGATATGGAAGTAAACGAGGTTCCTTCTACGAAATTTTGACTGGATTTCATGGGGTTTAAAATCAAACTGTGTTCTCTATTTCACTCGGCCATAATCTTGAATGTGTCAGCTTTGTATGCGCTGGGCTTGACACTAACTTTTTTTCTCTGGTGTTTGGGCCACTAAAATCTTTGAATTTGAAATTTTGGAGGCTCGAAAAAGGAAGTGCAGAGGCCTGAAATAAAAGGAAATGTGAAATTAATTTTGAATTTTAACTGCCCAATTGGGCCATCAAAAGATAGCCTTTTTAGAAATTTTGTGACTCGACATAATTTTAAGTGGCCTCGGGCTGCCAAGCAAGCCACCATTAATGCTGAGTCCTGGTATATGTATATACAAGGCTCGACACCAACTTTTTCTTTTCGTAGACCAACAATGAAATTTGATGGCCCGATTGGGCTGCCAACACGTATCTTTCCTCAAAGAGTGGTGGCCCAGCATCCATTTCTGGTGGCCCTGGGCCACCACGCCACCGGGCCAACACCAATCTCTAGCCCTGGTATACATGTAAAAAAAAAAAAATTGCTAATTGTGCAAGCAGTGAGCATAACCATTGCACCAAGAGTGCCTCTATCTTTGGATTGCTAGGAGGAGTCAGGAAAACATGAGGTACTTGGGCAACAAACCTGACATCAACGCATTGTCAGACTCGCTTTCTTCGTCACTAGATTGCTCGTCTTAGGAGGGAGGGCGGAGACAGAGGGGAGGAAACGGGGGAAGCGAAGGGGTGAAAAGACACATGACGTGGAGGCGTAAAACAAAATATAACAACATAATACACATGTTAGTGGTTAAATGAGGGATAAACACATGTGTAAAGAGACTGATACAAGATACACATTATTGATGTTCAAGATGGTCTGTATAATGTATGTATATACACAATGGCACATGACTTGAGAACTGAATACACAATGAGCTTTATATGAAGCATACACACAAACAAAACAAAACACAAGCAAACAAATTTGGTGAGACAACCAAGAAAGTGTTGAGATGATTTTAAATCAGTTGCTTTCAGTCAGAGTGAACATCCATATGGTTTTTGAAGAGATATCATAGGAATTATTGGCCGTGCAAGTGACTACAAATGCACAGGTATACTTGCAATGATCGTGCTCCTCTATGGAGTATGGAGGGTGTGGGAGCAAAAAGCTTGAGAAACTTGGTGATGAGTAGCATTCTTGATTTTAAGTGTATAATGAATAAGCCAAGAGCATATGTTTCATTGATAAAGGAGTCTTTTCGTAGTGCCCCATGGAGCATTAATAAAAAATATACAGCTACTACAACAGGCAAAAAAAGAAAAAAAAATGAAGTAATTAGATGGTGGAAAGTGATCTAATGAGCTTCATGATACAGAGAGATTTTGATTGTGTTCATTCTAGGCTACTCAATTCACTGGATTAAGAAATGAATACCTTCTTTTCACAGAAGATAAACAGTGAAAATATATCCACAAATTACATGAGTTGCAAAAGGTCAGAGTGACAGCTTCTCCTTATTCATGTAGAGGATAATGTCTTTCTTCTGCAAGTTCTGACATTTTCCAAACTTCATCACAGACAGGACTAAAATAAGATTAACCATTGGCCAAATTTTAGTTGAGGGTGGGTTACTCTGCATTCCTTTCATTTCCTTTGATTGTATGGCCTCATTTTAATGATTCCCAACAGCTACAAAATGTAAATTGACAAAAACACCTCAAGTTTTCATAAAAGAATTCAAGCAATAAAAATATGATAAAACTAGAAAAGCACTCTGAGAGCGCAGACCTCCGCCAAGCAGCTACTTTCCACTGATGATCTTGCTCTTTCCAAAGAGATTTTTCTCCTCTCCACCACTGGGGAAAAGTTCTTTGGGCTCTTCCATAGAGATCAGTGATTTCCACCCATAGGTATACATGCTAAAAAATTGCCCAATTTCCCAATATAGAAGCCTTTGTTACGACATAAACCCTCAGCTGCAAGGCGTGCCTCTCCCTAGCAGAAACTAGAGCACGCACTTCAAAAATGTGCAGCTTGAACTCCCACGTTCATTGACCCTACCTGTCAAAATATCAAAAATCCTTCATAAATTCCCCAAAAATTATTGGATCACTACCAAAATTTAATCATTTGTTACTTGTGTCATTCTCAACCTTTCCTGTTAAGTTTCAAATAAATCTGCTGACTACTTTTTTAGTTATTTTGCACACGGACAAACAAACAAACCAACGGTAACGAAAACATAACTTCCTCCCTTGGCGGAGGTAAAAAAACAGAAAACAGATTTGGATACAATTTCTAGAGAGACACAATATCTAGACGAGGATTCATCTTGACACAGGTACAAAGATTCTGATTTTGTGCATGATTTATGCAAAACTTCCCCCCCCCCCCCAGCAACATCCACAACTGAAAGGTTATGACTGGAAAATAATATGGCTGATGTCTGAGCGTTTGAATGGGGGCTGAGCAAATGGGATGAAAAAGGCATTATAACATTCTTAGTGCAATGTTATATATCATTTCTTGCCATTCTGACTAGTGACCTACTTCTTGCTATAAACTAGTTATTGCCAGGCATGTGGTGGATAGGATCCAGTGCTGTCTTCTGCCATACATGCCAGACTTTAATATACTGTGACTACAAAGCTCATGCTAACATCATCACATAACAGAAAGGGCAATGGGTGGGACCATACTCTACAATTATGTAAAATGGCAGGGCTGCCAACCTCTGCAGATGAAAAATCATAATGATAATGATCATGATAATGAATAACATTTATATAGCGCTTAACACTGATGTTTCTAAGGGCATAATACAAACTAAAAAAAAAAAACAAACAAAAACATAGTTACTCTCAAGGCATTGAAATCCATGTAAAATTTGGGAATATTGCACGTATTAAGCATGGGTAATCAAAATAAATTTAAGCAAAAAAAAAAAAAGATTAAAAAATAAAGAATAAAGAATTTAAAGGAAGAGAAATCTAAAAACATATGATGCCATTTCCAAACCATATATTCTTCTTTTGGATGATGACACAAAATATACTAAATAATACTACATCTAGCTGCATCTACAGCCACAAAATGCACAATACTAATGGAACTACAGCTACAGGAATATAGTCACCACGGAGCACATGTGCAAATACACACCGGAAAATTCCCCAGGATCCACTAATTGGAATGGATAGAAAAGGTGAGATACAAAGACAGTCAGAGGTTATACAAACAGAGCATGACAATTTTGGCATAATGTCGAGTGACCTTTGACATATTAAAGGGATTATGACCCAAATGTACACTCATGTCGGATATACAAAGGGTAGGCATCAACGGGACCCATATAAGTATGTTACTTTTAAAAAGCTTGTAATATGGTGTACAGACAGACAGACAGACAGACAGACAGTCCCCAAATTACCTTGCCCCTGGCACCCTTCTTGGGTGGAGACTAACAAAGAAAAGGTCAATGCACTCTAAGGTACTAGTTTAAATGAAGGACTGTGGTAAAGTTCACATGATACACTGTTACAGATTTTAAGATGAGGAATAGGGACAGATGACCAAATGACCCAGGAATTTCAATGCAATATCCAGAAAGACAGGCATGCATTGATGAACACAGAGCGCATCACTCCATCCAAATGCTAGAGTTGATTACCGTAAGACACACGTATTCAAGTTTTCTCAGATGATAGGCAACAGAGAGTGCATATATTCTGTATGTTTGCATTCTCCCATAGATTATTATCAAGCCATGCACTCAACATAACCTTACTAGGGTACTCTATTGTGAATGCTACGGCTGAATACCGAAGCATTGCAACCACACATCTCTGAACATCCATACGAAGCTGCATGCTGGACAATGCTATGTTTTTCTACCATTCATATACAGTCAAACCTGTATACAGCAACCAGTCAGAGAAAACTTGTCAGGTTGCCTTTATAGACAGGTTGGTAGCAAATCTCATTTTGTTACATAATATTTGTAATATGCATCAAATATGTCCCCAATAGATGTCTGGTCATGAATGCAAAAGGTCATAAGAAGTTACTAGTTTTGGCATCTCAGACATAGAGAAGTGCAAAGGAGCAGTGGTGTGGTTTTAGCTTTTTTCACTTTCTGTGAATTATTTGACCCCCCCCCCCCCCCCAAAAAAAAAAAAGAAAAAAAAAGAGAAAAGAATAAGAGGTTGTTTTGTGGGACACAGAAACTCTAGGAGAATTAGTATACAGACTGAGATTGAGATACACAGTGAAATATTATACATGGGAGATGAATTTGGTACCTGTTTTACATCTTAGACAGATGTCCCCAATATGTAAGATCTTTGACATATAATTTCTGTCTGAGGGAGTTTGTAAAGCAGGAGGACAGCTCGTCAAGTTATAATGACACGTTTTACTACACTACCTTTTTTAGATTTTCGCGTAAAACTGACCAACTGCTTTAATTATTTTCAGAGCATCAAAGCAGAAAGTTGGCAAGAATAGTTGTTTCCTTCTCACATTTTGTTTAGACTGTCTGGCCTTTTCACTTTCATATGCTCACAGTCCTGTTTACCCCGAAACTTGATACACAGCACTCGAAGATGGATAATATGTCCTGTATATAAGTGAAATTTCCTCTTTATTATTAACATACAAGTTCACCCATATCTAAAATACCATTCTCATCTCCTCAAAAGCAGTAACAACCAACATTGCTCATGAAAGATTTGTAAAAGATTTGCTTCCAGTTTTCACCCACTTCATGACATAAGGGATGTATGCAAATTACCAGTACCCCTGATTTTACATTAATGCATGCAATCCAAGCAGATATATGTATATATAATTTTCATTTCAGCACGTGAAAATTGCGCCAAAGAATTCTACTGAGAAGAAGAAGTAGAAAAAAAAGAGAGGCATGAACAAATGTTGTATTCTGCAGCACACAAAACCAGACATATCAGAGATCCTATCCTAGATTTTTTTTTCTTTTTTTTAAAGGACAAGTTCACCTTCATTAACATAAGGATTGAGAGAATGTAGCAATATTAGTAGAACAAATCATTGAAAGTTTGAGGAAAATCAGACAATCCGTTCAAAAGTTATGAATTTTTGAAGTTTTTGTGCAGTCACCGCTGGATGAGAAGAGTACTGCAGTGTATGATGTCACATGCATACAACAATATAAGGAAAATATAAAGAGAATTTCACAAAATTTCATCTTTTGAAAAAAGTACACATTCCCTTGACTCGTCACTGACATATGTTATGGGTAATATTATTCCCATTGCCTTTGGAAAGAGGCAAGTCAAGTGCTCTTTTATTATGCGAAAAAAGTGAAAATATGTTGAATTTTCATTACATTTTCTTTAATACTGTTGTACTCATATGACATCATGAGCCTTAGTAGTCTCCTCATCCAGCGGTTCCAACACAAAAGTTTTGAAAATTCATAACTTTCGCATCAATTGTCCAATTTTCCCTCAAATTTTCACTGATGTGTTCTACTAATATTGCTGCATTCTCTTAATCCTTATGTTAATGAAGGTGAACTTGTCCTTTAATAGGAAAGAAGTGCAGATGAGAGAAGCAGACATGGAGTAGATTTCCCTCTTGATCACTGATAGCCTTAAACTCTAAAGTTTCACTTTCCCTACTACTCGTCCAGGTCTAGTCTGACCACCCCAGATTACAGGTTAAAGGTATGGCATATTTTTAGTTTAGATGGGTATGTCAGATTTTAACTTTTGTGAAATAATTAGAAACCACTTAATAAGAAATAATAAAGGGCATGCACTTCTAAGAGGAATTCAAAGTTTATTCGATGAACATTGTTTTTTTCTTCAAAACTTCAAAATTTTCATCAAACAAACTTTGAATACCTCTTAGAACTGTATGCTCTTTCACATTTTCATAGAGGTTTCTCATTATCTCACAAAAAAGTCGGAAAACTGAAGCCCCATCTCAACTAAAACTATACTGTTTCTTCAAAGGTAAAACATAGTTTCCATATGACTGCAGAAATTGTCTATTTTGCACTACAATGGGCACATATGCATATGCTGTGATAACACAATCTCAGATGGGCATGATGAAAATGTGAAATATTACCCCAAAAGCTACACCAGAAGTAATTGCAATCTCAGAGCATTCCCAATCGTGGTTGCTACATGATGGTTTTGAATCAATTACAGGATTACAATATATCGGGTCATAGCAGTATCCATTGCATGAGAGTGAATCGCAAGCACAGCTTGTTAGCCGCATGCAATTCAATACTACAGCTAGGACACGTTTCGATCATTATGCACCAGTAATGTTCAACCTACCCACAACTAAACAGAGATGGCACTTCAGGAATGAGGGTCAGAGACCCTGACTTTTATTATTCAAAACTTTCAATCTCAAAATACTCCAAACCAAGTCATTGTCCTATCAAATCACATCAGCCAGACAAGTTTCTTTGTAGAGCCTTTTGATGTAATGCACGCAAATTCCAAATGGTGGAAGATTTATTTCAAGCCCTTTTGAGAACTATATTTTACCTTTAACAAGACGCAAACTGACTATAGCTTCCATTCATATGCAGGATGTAGATGGAAAGGCTGTAAACCTCTACACATGATAAGACATACCAGAACTAATTCTCACAAGAGAAAGAAACTAAAATTTGGGAAGCAAAAACATGAAGCTCCGGGCTACATAATTTCATAACAACTCGGGCCATGTAGGGTTAATACAAAATGTAGTATGCACACCACTGTTTTTTTTCCTCCCTTTTATTTTTAATAATTAGTATCATTACTGTCATAACACTACTACAATGCATTTGTTGCAATATGGGAACAGGGTTTGCTATTTACTAAATTGTTGGAAATCTTTTTTTTCTCTCTCTCTCTCTCAAAGGCACGAGTTCCTCCTCATTACGGTCTTTCATCTTTTTTTTTCTTCTTTGTGTGTGTGTGTGTGTGTGTGTGTGTGTGTGTGTGTGTGACTTCCCATGGCAGCAGATACTCATTATTTCATTCTGGGTCTCTTCAAATATTCTGCAAACATGAGCACTGAAATCCAGCTCCATAACTAAGGCCAAGTAAACAAGAAAAGTTTTTTGTCCTTTATTTAAAAAAAAGGAGAATAAGGGCAATTTTTTTTTTCTCTTTTGTTTTTTCCTGGACGCTATTGGAGTAGTCTAAAATCCAGTCGTTTTTAAGTACAATACGATATGTAGGCTGTGCTCGTGTGTGCTCGTGTGAGGTTCAACAGCTGGAAACAGTGAAAATCAATCAAAATTTTGTCTTCTTATAACTTTTTTAATCATTATTATCTTCTCTTTTTTTTTTGGATGTGGCGGCAATAAACAATGACGGCGGGGATGAGTAACTAATATATATTTTTTCTACTTGGCCTAAAGTATTAGATCATAAGTGTTGAAACACACTGTTTTTCTCTGCCTCCAATGCTCTTCCATTTGTGATACTGAGTAAAATTTCTATGCCTTACTTAACTGACAGACCTACTTGTATGCTCAGTTATCCCACTCCTAGCTGATGCAACATCAGGACAAAACTTTCTGAGTAGATTCCTGACAAAGTATAATGTTGCACAGGCTAGGCCATCTACACAGTTTGAAAAGAAGCAGACTTGTATACCAATAACTATGATTTACACTCTGCACTCAACCACACACATGCTTTTGGATTTCATTCAATGTCGGTTTGTCCACTATGACATGCAAGAAAACCGCCATGCTCTGCGCATCCCGGCACCAACGAACCTGCCGTTATACATACCTACGATGTTTGCACCTTCGTCCATTTCACTGATGACGGATGGATCCAGCTCGTCAAAGATGGTAGCTGTTCTAGGATCACGGCTATCGAAAATAAAACATTCGATTGAAAATAAAACATTTAAAAAATTATCACGTAAGGGAAGATGTCAGTCAGGAAAACACTTGTGGTTAGAGATTTCTTCCTAAAAAAAAAAAAAAAAAAAAAAAAAAAAAAAATCACACAGCAACTGCAGTTCTTTGACAAACAGTAACTTCTTTAATACATGGAATCATTCTAGATAAGTAATGTCATATTAATTCAAAACAATAATTCTTATCCTGACATCATCTATGACTGCAATTGAAAATGTAAAAAAAAGAACTAGACAGGCAGTTACTTATATTCTTCAATACTCTAAGCCTTTGGCTATTTGTAAATTACTTAACACTGTCAAACTTTGTCTTAAAAACCTTGCTGCATGTGTGTATGGAACAGTATATCTTTGGAATAAATTGTAAATTACAACCCTGCAGTACAGCACTTCAGAAAAGAAATACATAAGTAGTATGTTATGGTCTACTGCAACAAAAGTCACAGTGCCATTTACAATTGCAGCAAATATTATAGTAAAGTCAAATTAATTACGAAATATGCAACATCCTGCATTCTATATTGCAGTATTATCACAAATACCTAATGTTCTTGATATAAAATATCTGGCATGGGGATATGCATGACAGTTTTGAGATACAATTTGTATATGTCCCTTGGTAAAAATGCGTTAGCTATTAAAAAGCATTAAAATCCCCTGGAGATCATCACTGCAACAAAAATGCTACAATTTTGACCTGGATAATCCATAGGATTTCTCACAACAGGTGAAAGGCACTGTTGTAAATCTACATGCACAAAGTGCACCAGTGAAACGCCACTTTCATTCACATTGTTACATATCTATTACGAACGTCACATCTTAAGACAATGTTTGGGAG